>NC_135013.1:29427801-29710301 GCF_051020955.1 Megalopta genalis | reverse complement strand
ATAAGGTCGCGTCCCGACCTTTGCCTGCTGCTGGCGGCCGCGTCGCCATGAATCAACCCCCTGTAGCAGAAACTACACCGTGATGGCGGTGTCCTGTGCGGCGTGCACGAGGCCCATGGGACCCGGGAGCGTCTCTTAACGTCGTGGAAATTAAAGATTTCTGGTTGCCGGGCAGCCTCTCGACCATTACCCGAACCACCTTCTGGGTGCCCACCCAGAACAATGTCCTGCTCGTCGTCGACAGACCCCTGTTACTTCGGGGCCGACACGCCGGAAACGTTATCTCGGCCCTGCAGATGATGCGAGGGTGGCTCCTCTCCTCCCGTGGGACACCGTCGGCCCCGTAATATTTCGACTATAAATGTTTGAATACGACACGGCCTACGCTCCACGGGGTTTTCTGCGGCAGCGAGCTGCAGAGGGGGCGCGTTTCAAACGAGCCCATGGTGAATACGGGGATCCGCAGCAAGCATGGGACACTGGGCTACAACGGGAGCCTGGCTCTCTGATGAGATTTTTCGAGGGAGACCACCGTGGAATATCGGCGGTGGAGCGAATTAATCGACGGTATAAGCGGTTTTTCTCGAAATGTTGTTTCTGGACGTGGATTCTGTTTGCTTGTCGTGCGTGGGAGCAGCTGTTAGGAGTCGATGGTGCCGCGTATGATTGTTTGACGAGGTTTTACGGGACGTGTCTTCTTTAGCTTGTAATGAATAGGCGGCGGATTTTTATGGGAATTAAAAATTCTCTGCAGTGATCACAAGGAACAGAAGCGGAATAGAAACGTGTTTGTTCTCGCGATAAGTATAGTTAGTTGAAAATAAGGGTGAAAATTTGCTTGGAAGTCTTCAAATGCTTTCGTTGTTTCGTATTCGATCTGCTAATTTTTATGGGAAATAAAATTCGCGGTTTAGAAATGTTTCAATGATCGTCCCTTTTTAAATATTCTTTAGGTTGCCTAATATTGTATATGATTTATATTATCATTTATATTATTATTTATACTCGCATTATATTATTATATAACTCGCAGATCAGTAGAATAATTTTTTACTTTCCTGGTTTCGATTTTCCTAGCCGATCTACTTCGATTTCTTAATTCCAAAGCAACCCACATAGTAGAATTAGTTTACTGTATTTATTTTAATTTGCGGTGCAGTGCGGTGAGATGAAAGTTCAACGACCGCAGGACGATAAAATAATACGGCGAGCCGACGACGAGCTTCTTATTTGAAGGAAGTACGCCGGTTCGGACAAATGAGCAACGCCCGCGGACGAGTTACGAAATTTATTGCGAAAAAGGATGGGTCCCCATAAGAAGCCAATTAATCCAAGTAATAAAGGCCGCGCGGCATTTTTCATCCGGACGTGGGCGACGTGAGAAATTTTTTGAATAAATTGCGAGGAGGGTCGAGTGCACGCCGAGGAGCTGAAAGACGGACACCTGTCGCGAGGCTCCGGAGGATACCTCTTTTTAGAGCGGAGAGAATGTGCCACCCTCTCCTTTTCGCCCGGCTTTTCGAGCTGATCTTTGAACGTTGCCGACAGGCGTGACGCGTGACGGGTTCCTTGGTGCTCATTTCTTTTTCTTTCTTCCTTCTTTCGCCGTGCACGGGGCCTCGGGCTCCTTGAATGAGAAGTTTAAGCGGGGAACACGCCGCGGGGAGTCCCGCGGGCCCGAGTTCTGAATGACGCGGTGAAAAATTGACATAATACGGATAATGGAGTTTGCACCGGCGAAAAGACACCACGCTGCTCGCGTGCAATCCAAAATATTCGGCGTGATCGTGACAGATACCACGGCGGTGGCAGGGAGAGCCGAAATTATTCGATGCAATCGTTCAAAAATGACGGATGCTTCGCGCGCGAATTCAGATTTGCTGCGATTCGATTGCAATTTTCGAATATTTTGCACCGCCTGCGCTTCATTCGACTGCTTTGATCGACGAGTCTCGATCTTCAATAACGTACTATATACAAAAAAGTAGTTCTATGTTCGACAAAATAGCGATATTTGAGAAAACAGTCTACAAACAAATATATCAGAAAAAGGTAAAAAACTGTATTTATTGTTTTTAAATATTCACTGAAATCGTCAGGGAATCATTACGAGATTTGACAATATTAAAAAATGTTGCCCTAATTACATATCATTATGTAATTATATGAATAGTTAAGTAAACCATTATATAGTTATAATCATTATGTAAACCATTATATAGTTATAACCATTATGTAAACCGTTATATAATTATAATCATTATACAAAAAATTGTATCCCATGCGAAATATATGCACGATACTAAGACGAATAAAATATGATCAAATTAATATTCTATAAAAAGAAAATACTGATAACATTATTACGATTTTTTGCCGTAAATATAAAATAGAAGAACGAAGAATAATAAAATAAATAATAATTAATAAAATATAGAACGCAGCAATCGCGATAATAGAGAATAAAAAAGCTGAATTAAATTTGGGAAACGCCGAGCGAATCTGGTCCGAAACAAGTTTAAATGGAAACGATGGTGCTTGAAAAAAGTCCTCGGCACAAAGGTTCGAACGACAAGCAAAAGTTTGAACATGCGGACGACGCTGAAACATTTTAAACAAACAACAACGCCAGCTCGAGCATGCACTCGTTCGCGCAAGCGCGGCGCGTTCGTTAAAAATGAAATGTATTCTAGACGAAATTCTATTCACCGGTTTCCCGAACAATAACTAAACCGTCGGTGGCCAAGTGGGAGGGGACATAGCGCCCCATTGTATACGATTTTCCCATTATTTCACCGCGTTTCTGGGGAATTCAACCACCGCGGTTCCACAATTGTTGGAACCCGTTCAATGCCGGACCGAGCCATTTTAAACAAGATCGCAACACCCCGCTGCACGCCGAGCAAACTGCGCCCGCTGCATTTGAATAGAATGGCCGTATAAATACGCGACAAATATATGCAATTAGGGTCGTCCCGCGGCTCTTCAGTTATCACATTTCGTCACGATCGCGCCTCAGATCCGGACTTCGATCGAACACCTCAAGTATCGATCGAGTATTCGATCGAGTAATCTCGAAATTCTTGGTGCAGTAAATTCTCCCGAATTTTCGTTCAGTTTCTAAACAAAAATAGACAATTCGGGAAGAGATTATTGCATAATTGTTGCACAATCGGCGATTATAAAAAGGAGCCGCGCGGCTCGAATAATCGCATCTTCCCCTACAAAATTGTCAATTTTTTATTACAAGCTGAAGGAAAATTGGGAAGAATTTGCTGTACCTTGAATTAATTAATTCGACGCATTCGATGACCAAAGGTTAAAGGACGATGGTCATAAAGCAGTCGTTAACTCGAGGTATAAGTTCGTCTTAAATATATCTGATGATCTTGTGTTAGGTCATTAACAGACTGCAAAACAAAAATTATCCAACTTAATTGTAAGAGGCATAGATTGAAAGAGGCATCTTTCAACAATTCTAATAAGTTAAAAATAATGCAATCACGTATCCTTAAATTCTTCTATAGCCTCCAAAGTTTTGCACTCCGCGTAGTCATTTTTGTCATAAGCGCATAAAATCCGTTGCCTAATCGTTAATTCGGCATTAACATCATCCGACTATTCAGCATTTTTCAATCAATTTAAATTGATATATCTTCAAGAAGAAAATACAGTTATACAATAATTTAATGGAAGTTCGTATACAGGGTGGTCCATCAAGATCTACCATCCTAAATTACTTGTCGACCGTTTCTCCCATAGAAAAATATTTTTAAAAAAAATCGTAAGCTATGCAATACGCTGATATAATTAATTTTGTTCTACATTGCAATTTCATCGAGATCCGAAGGTGACTTCGAATTCTTCAATCACAATATATAAAAATTGACTTTACTGCTGCAAAAAGAATGTAAAAATGAGTGAAAACTACAGTGTGTCCCAAAAATGTCTCGCAATTCGAAAATGGTGGATTCCTTATGTTATTTGAAGAAACTTTTTCCTTAGCGAAAATGCAAACCGCGGCTTCGTTTACGAGTTATCAATGAAGAACGCCAACCAATAAGAAGCGAGCTCTGCTGACGCGAGGCGGCCGAGCCAACGAGCGCGCGAAGCCCAGCTCCGCTCATTGGCTCGACCGTCTCGCGCCAGCAGATCTCGCCTCTCATTGGTCACTGATTTTCGTTGATAACTCGTAAACGAAGCCGCGGTTTGCATTTTCGCTAAGGAGAAAGTTGCTTTAAATGATCTCAGGAACCCTCCATTTTCGGATTACGAGACATTTATGGGACACCCTGTATAAGACAATAGGGCTTAAAAATCCACTGCTAACGAGATATTAATTAACTCGTGTTCAACGTATAGAGAGTTCTGGTAACGTCGCGTCGCGGTGAAAACAGTCACACCGGGTATAAAATGTTGAGATGCAACGTTCGACCGAACGTTTCTATATTTAACCGCGGAGATGCTACCAGTATTAGCGAGGGAGACCGTTAAAGGCTGCATTTACTGCACAATAAGTTGCATTAGCATTCAGGATCGTCTAAAAGCTTTACACGGTTGCCAGAAACGTCTTATTCGAGAACCATTGAAGATTACACCGTTATCAACCGAAACGATCGTCGCTGAATATTAAACGCCGTCCGCTTCCAGCTTGCGCAGCAACCTCGGAAACAAAGTGCGAATTTGCATAAACGTCAGCGGGTCGGACGATAACGGTCGACACGGAGAGATATTAATTTGTATGGGAGACGCTCGCGGGAGACCATTTTCCGAGTCATCCGCGAATTCATTAAACGCGTCTCGGGGCGCGTATAACGCGCTTGAAAACCGTGTAACAACTTTCCAGGGGCCGAGAGAGAGAGAGAGAGAGAGAGAGAGAGAGAGAGAGAGAGAGCCTGGTCGCGACAAAAACCGCGCTACACCCAACTAACCGGGCGGCTATCGAGCGGCCCACAAATCGATCCACTCGCGTAATTATCATCCAAGAATCCAGTCGCATTTGCGGTATCTGCCTCACGCGGGGACGCGCGGAAAAACGACCGCCTGAAACCGGGCTTAATTCGACGCGACTAAACTCTGTTCACAAGACCACGGCTCATCGGTTAATTGTATCGTTCATGGCTGTCCGTGTAGCTAATGGAGCATTGAGATGTAACCGAGCCGGCCAAAGGGGGAGGATGGGGGGCAGATTCGCGATCCTCCTCCCGAAGAAACCGGCGCGCCGCGGCGGGTAGACACGATTTTCATAATTTCGACGGCGAAACTCAATATTGCTAGCAATCTTATACGTACGCGAATTTAATTTCCTACTAGATAATAAATTCCGCGAGAGAACGTTTCGTTGATAGCGCTATAACGAGTAAGATATTGAACCGTTCCTAATTAAATGACGTACCTTCTACATCCTTCGGGTCGATTCGTTTCTGAAACTCCGGTTAATTTCAGGTATCTGAATTGCACCGATACTGGTACACTGTGGATAACGTACGATACAGAAATCGTTGGGCAGAAAATTGTGAAGTAGGGGATATCTCGTTAATAGGCTGCGGATATTACGCATTTGTGATAAAAATGATTACGCGAGATACCAAGCAAGTTAATGCCAAGCAATTGGATAAGTTTAAAAATGTTCTAATATTGTGCTGAATTTATTGAAATCATCGACAGAAGGAGCACGTTTTTGTTTGGTTTAGATTTCTTGGAACTGAGTCAGAGACATTTTTATTTTGTACGAAGATTCGTTGTCTAGTCGTTAATAATAATAATAATACTTCCTACAATAGTTAAACAAAAAGATCTCGCAAAATCGAAGGAATTTAATTAATGACACTAAATCTAGAATATTTATTATAATGGATCCTGTTCTTAAATCGTTCGCGATCTAATAATTGACATTCAATTTTAATAGTTCGAATTGATTTCGGAGCCAGGTGGCGCGTTTTAGTAGACAATAAAAGCAAATAATTGCAATCTGAATCCGTTATTCATATTTTCGTCGTCGATGATTATTGTCTGTTGGTCGATGATTATTTTTATATTGACACAAAGGAACTAGATTTACACAGGGATTTTATATATAAAAAGGAACTAGATTGAAGTTGATATGAGACAGAGAAAGATTACAGGACAAAAGAACGTACAATGAAGAGAGTGACATTATTTTATATACAGCTCAAAAAAATTAAAACAGAAAAATTTTCGGTGAAAATTGGTCAACTTCGTCTGACGACAGCTTCGCGAAAAATCATCGCAGGATGATGCCGATTTTCTTAAATTAAAGCTTGAAACCTCTACTTTAACACAGTATTCCTCAATTTTAACCTCGATGCACCCACACCTTTACAACCCTTCGAATGCGAGGCCATGTTCGCGATATTATTGGGTTGGCAACTAAGTAATTACCGATTTCAGTTATAGATGTCTCTCACTCCCATTTTTATGATATCCGTAAATGCTATATTATAAAATTATTATTTATTATTATTATTATTATTATTATTATTATTATGTTATTTTTTATTATCCGTGAATGTTAGCAACTGGACAAATTGAATGCTGCGGTCAAGGAAAAGCGACCAGAATTGGTCAATCGTAAAGGTGTCATTTTCCAGCAAGACAATGCTAGGCCGCACACGTCTTTATCCACTCGGCAAAAATTGATGGATATTGGTTGGGAATCGATGTTACACCCACCACATAGCCCTGATCTCGCGCCATCGGATTACCACTTATTTCGATCCCTGGACAACTCCCTTCGTGGTAAAACTTTTAACGATGGCGACGCTGCAAAATCTCACTTAACTCAGTTTTTGGCCGAAAAGGATCAGACTTTCTACGAGCGTGGAATTTTCAAGTTGTCAGAGAGATGGCAAAAGGTCATCGAACAAAATGGAAAATACATTACAGATTAAACTTCATTCCAAGAAAAAAAAAATTTTTATTTCATTGAACAAATCGGCAATTACTTAGCTGCTGTTGAAAAAAAGGAAATTTTAGCCTCGAACAAAAATTAATCTATAGTTTACTTAGTACTAAGATACTAAGATATCGGTTTACATTTTCGTCGGTTCCGTCAGCGGGCAACGACGGTGATGTAAACTGTACATAATAGATACCGCGATACATCATCACCGGTACCATTAGATACACATCGTGCCCTGACTGTTTGGGGATCCCAGCGTCACGTATGCAATGTGAAACGCGACAAATAAACGTCTCTGATTGGTGGATAAGACGAACCCAAGAAGGGTATAAAAGAAGCGTTTTTTTTCTTACCGGACTCTCAGTAGAGTTTGGTCGCTCGATCGTTTTCGTCCATATACCTTCTCTCAATAAAGGAATAGAATAAAGTCTTTAAGAAAAGAATTAGAATCATATTCATTTTCATTCCATAATCCCAACAGCTGCCAACCCAATAAAAACCGCCAAGTTTGACGAAATGCGGGGACTTCGCAAAATTTTTGTCGGAGACTTCGTTTGCAGTCGAACGAACATCGATCCATCCCCCTTTAACCCTAGAAAGATAACCATATGACACCGTACGTAAAAGATAACCATATGCTTCAGAGGCGCATGCTTTTCTAAGGCGTCAATTTTATACTAACAATGGATATTTATTTAAGTTAATCTAGTCATTTTAAAGGTTTGGCATTATTGTAAAAATAAAATGCATTTATATTATATTTTTTCATATTTTAAGTAATTTTAAACTTAAATCACTAGACCTCTATGAAAAATTAACAAAAATCAACAGTCTTCGGTTTATGGGAACAAATCCCGTAAAATATCACAAAAAATAGTGTTTTATCCTTACAAACTAGTAGACTATAATATAATCAGTGTAAAAAAAACTATAATATTATAAAAAATTTCTTTAGAGACAGTCATGACAAACGTCTTTCTTGTGTTCACCACAAACTGTCTTTTTGCATTTGGTACAGGTCATCTTTGACATTCTTTTCTTTTTAGACGTGCAAAGACTGCGATAACGCCTTTTTTTGGCTGAGGGTTCTTCTTCATTATCTGTGGAAGCCTGTACAGCAGATTTTGGAAGAATATTTTGAATATTTCTTCGCACATGCCTTGGCAAAGTGGATGCTTCCAGTCTTTGCGTCATCCACGGTGCAGTCAGTTGTTTATTTCGCAGGCGCCTCTGCGACGTAGGTTATCTTTCTCGGGTTAATTCGAAACAAAAGAAACGCGGCTGCGATTTTTGCTCGCGCAGTCACAGCGCTTCGTACCTAACCCTTCATCATTTCGAATAGCAGGGACCGTGCTCGATGTTCTTTTTGCTACCTCGTGCAATTTTCGAGAAACGTGCGCGCCGCGTGCCTCGTTTGCCTAACGAAGGACCGGCCGAACATGCCGTTAATAATATCGGCGCGTCGCGAATGGATACGTTAGCAGCGAGGATACCACGATCGGGTCTTGGACGCGATAACGCCTTCAACATTCGTTATCTCGGATAAGAAGTGGAGAAGAGGCGAGGCGGGACCAGGGGGGAGAGGGGAGGCCGGCAGCAGCACGTTGCAACCAGCGTTGCAACGATGTTCGGCGCCGATAAAATTAGCTCGTGCAACAGAATCACCGACAACAGGTTGCACGAGCGCGCGCATGCTCGGGCCCCGGCCCCATGATTAAGTTGGATTATTTCGATCGCTCCGGGAATCCACGTTTCCCAAGAATTCGAAACCGTGCACTCTCTTATTCGCTTTCCGCTCCGCGCGTTTCCCAGCCGAAACGGCCGGGAGAGTCTGCAACGATGCTATCGATCCGATACGATCCGCAGCGCCGGCTCTTAACGATATTGTTGCGAATAAGACCTACGTGGGCCACGTGGCGATCATCTACGGCGATCATCACGCGATCGAAAAACTGCTACCCCGCGGTGCTTGGATGCATTGTGCGATGAACACGAAATTTCTTGACGTTGACGTTGTTATGATGTCATTGTCATTGTTACAATGTCAAGGTTATTTTTATAATATTTGTGTCATTTGCATCGCTATAATATTATTGTCATTGTCACTTTTATGATGTCATTGTTATTGATATAATATTATTTTCACTGTTACCATTATAATGTCGTTGTAATTGTTATAATATCAGTGCCATTGACATTGCTATAATATTATTGTCGCTTTTACCATTATAATATTAGTGTCATTTGCATCGCTATAATATTATTGTCATTGTCACTTTTATGATGCTATTGTCATTGGTATAATATTATTTTCACTGTTACCATTATGTCATTGTAATTGTTACAGTATCAGTGCCATTTTTATTGCTATAATATTATTGTCGCTTTTATCATTATAATATTAGTGTGATTGTCATTGTCACTGCTATAATATTATTGTCCCTGTCACCATTATAATATCATTATTATTGTTATAATGTCAGTCTCATTGTCATTGTTATAATATTATTATTACTTTCATCGTTATAATGTCACTGTTACTTTTATAATATTAGTGTCATCTGCATTGCTATAATATTATTGTCATTGTCACCTTTATAATGCCATTGTCATTGATATAATATTATTTTCGCTGTTACCATTATGTCATTGTAATTGTTATAATATCAGTGCCATTGTCATTGCTATAATATTATTGTCCCTGTCACCATTATAATATCATTATTATTGTTATAATGTCAGTCTCATTGTCATTGTTATAATATTATTATTACTTTCATCGTTATAATGTCACTGTTACTTTTATAATATTAGTGTCATCTGCATTGCTATAATATTATTGTCATTGTCACCTTTATAATGCCATTGTCATTGATATAATATTATTTTCGCTGTTACCATTATGTCATTGTAATTGTTATAATATCAGTGCCATTGTCATTGCTATAATATTATTGTCGCTTTTACCATTATAATATCAGTGCCATTGTCATTGCTATAATATTATTGTCGCTTTTACCATTATAATATCAGTGCCATTGTCATTGCTATAATATTATTGTCGCTTTTACCATTATAATATCAGTGCCATTGTCATTGCTATAATATTATTGTCGCTTTTACCATTATAATATTAGTGTCATTGTTATTGTCATTGCTATAATATTATTGTCGCTTTTACCATTATAATATTAGTGTCATTGTTATTGTCATTGCTATAATATTATTGTCGCTTTTACCATTATAATATTAGTGTCATTGTTATTGTCATTGCTATAATATTATTGTCGCTTTTACCATTATAATATTAGTGTCATTGTCATTGTCACTGCTACAATATTACTGTCCCTGTCACCATTATAATATCATTATTATTGTTATAATGTCAGTCTCATTGTCATCGCTATAATATTATTATTACTTCCATCGTTATAATTTCACTGTTACTTTTACAATATCATTGTCATTGCCATTGCTATAATATTATTGTCACTGTTACCATCACAACGTCATCGTCATTATTATAATATCAGCGTCATCGCCATTGCTCTAACATCACCGTCACCGTTATAATATAATTCTCATCGCTACAACATGATCGCGATTCTCACCATTACAAACGTCATTGTCCTCGTTACAATGGCCGTTGCAATCGCCATTAATAAACAAATCTCCGCGGCCGCGGCCGACCGGTTACTCAAAAATCCATCGAGCCGGCACAACCCACCCTTCCAGCATCCAAGGTATCCGCGTGGGAAATGGAATACGCGGACCGAGCTCGGCCGCGAATTATTCTGGACCGCAAAACGCGCGGCACCGGCATGCATGCGTTTCCAATGTCACAGAGAGCCGGCGGGGGGCTCGCGTAATCATCGATTATTATTACTGTTTCGGGACGGTGGCGAATGGCCGCGTCGTCGACGCATATTGCGCCCGAAATCGCGGCCGGCACCGAGAGTCAATATCGATGGGCCCGCGTGTTCGTCGCTCCGCGATGGATAATTTATCGGCCGCCCGGCGTTTCCGCGCGATTGTTTAGGCAGGCCCGGGCCGCGTCGCGTTGAATATAAATGGCGGCGTGTTCTCTCTCCTATATACGGATCGCGCATCGGCCCCGCGTGCTACACCCTCCTCTTCCTCCCCCGGCGGCCGTTATTTCACCGCGAGCGAACGAGATCGTTAATAAACGATACGGTTTATTGTGATTTATGTCGTATTGTGCGGCGCTACGGCGTTGATGGAGCACCGCGCGCGGTGAAAGTTCATCTTCTCCGAGTCATCCCTTTCGACGCGCTGTACGCGCCCGGGACCAACCCCTCGTTTGTTTATTACACGCGGGGACCGAGACCCCCTTCGCTCACGGCGATGATGCTGCGGCGTCGCGATCGAGCGAGCCCCGCTAATGGAAAAACTGTGGCATGAATATTTTTATTGCTGTTTAACCCCCGAACGAGACGCGCGGCTCCCGACGTGGCGGCTCGGGCCTTTTTGCGTTGGCGCACAACAACTTTGCCGGGTACCTTTTCTTCACGAGAATTTAAATTGCCGTCGTTTGTACTCGAATGTATTCCGGGATCGCTTATAAGCAATTCTAATTCGCCGTGTAACGAGGAATATATTGAATGAAATATAAATGTGAGATCGAAGCTTTTACGTTCTCGTAGATTTTTACGCTGGCCGAGCATTGCCCTGTTGCGATGCAACGAGAGTAGCGACGATGATTTTATGCGTCGTCGAATAAATGCGAACGATGGTAATTTCTTCGAGATCGAAAGAAAAGTTGATTCTCTTGTTATCGAGTCCAGAGAAGAACATAGAAGATATACAGGGTGTTCCAGGTTTTAATGTTCAAACTTTGTCAGTGTATTCTATGGCACAAAGTAAGGAAAAAATGTTACGTAAACATAGGTCATATAGAGCTTTATTAAGAAGTTATAACAAAAATTCAGAATAGGAATAGTAATCAACTTGCTGTTACTGCGAGAATTGGCTTGAATAGATCAACACATGCCGTGTGTTTATTAATACATTTCGAAATGTATTAATAACCGTTGTTGACAATACATGATTGACATCGATCGAAGATTTTTTTTTATTTATTTTTTTTTTAGTTGATTACTATTCCTATTCTGAATTTTTGTTATAACTTCTTAATAAAGCTCTGTATGACCTATGTTTACATAACATTTTTTTCTTACTTTATGCCATAGAATACACTGACAAAGTTTGAACATTAAAACCTGGGACACCCTGTATAATACAAAGAAACAAGAATTCTTTCGTTCTATAATATCAACTGTTAAGAACAAAGTAATCAATGCAATTGTAAAAGAAATCGTAATGGCAGAGGTTAATATAGAATTTTTATAGAATTTTTATAGAATTTAATATAGAATAGCCAAATTACTGCCAATTATTGTTTCGGTAAATATTGCATATTTCGAAATTAGTAGGTGCAAGCAAATTGGCGTTGAAACATTGAAAATTCGATGAGCCGATAAAGGATTACAGGAATTATTAAATGACTACATTAACGTGTTATAATAATAATTTGCTTAAAATTGCGTGCAACGCATCAGTTTACACTTTTTATTCGCCTGTAATATTCGTGAAAATCATTGCACCGGTTCATAACAAGAAAAAAGTGTTCCAGTAGATTTTTGGCGAATTTTTGAAATGAGAAAACAATGAGCTTTTCTTCTCCAGCAAACTGGATCAACAGATGAAATTTCGCATTCCGCAGCGATTTACTTTCATTCGAGTGACCGAAAGGACGCGGCCTGCTCTCGCACGGGAAGTACGAATTCATTAAAACGACCGCACGCACCGCCATATTTTTTTTCCCCCCGGTCGCGTACCGGAGGGCGTTCTTCTTTTCTTCCCTGAAGCTAAACCGTCGTTTAAAAATCCTGCGGATATAATTACTCGGGAATGAACGGGCTCCTTCGTGCGGAATCGTTGGTTTATCGCGTTCATTACTCTTTTCTTCCGACGTTTCTCAAGGTTCGCGGGTTCAAGAGAGACGCTCGCCTGGCACGGCGCGGCGCTAACAAAATGTAATTAGTTTAGAGTAATTAGCTGCTCCGCTCACGCTCGTCTTCGTCAGCCTCCGCCGTGCGCGTCTCCATTCCATCCTCTTCTCCTCCCCCTCTCCCTCTTTCTCTCTCTCTCTCTCTCTGTCTCCCCTCTCTCATCTCTTTCTCTCTCTCTCTCTCTCTGTCCCCCTCTCTCTCATCTCTCTCTCTCATCTCTCTCTCCCTTTGTCCCCCTCTCTCTCATCTCTCTCTCCCTCTGTCCCCCTCTCTCCCATCTCTCTCTCTCTCTCCCTCTGCCCCCCCACTCTCATCTCTTTCTCTCTGTCCCCCTCTCTCTCATCTCTCTCTCTCTGCCTCTCTCTCTCTCTCTCTCTGCCCCCCCTCTCTCTCTGTCCCCCTCTCTCTCATCTCTCTCTCTCTGCCTCTCTCTCTCTCTCTCTGCCCCCCCTCTCTCTCTGTCCCCCTCTCTCTCATCTCTCTCTCTCTCTCTCTCTCTCTCTCGCCCTCTCTTTCGCCCTCTGTCTCGCCCTCTCTCTCGACCTTCCTCTCGTCGTCAAAAGTGAGCGCACGGCCGCCCGTGAAACGCAATTGTTCCACGCTTCTTGTCTTTTAATGAGACGATAGCGTATCTCGTGACACGGAAAGCCGATTTACTTTCAACGGAGAACCGCGATTCGTTGGACTATGAAATGGTCGTCCGAGGACGACGCCATTTTGGAGACCGTAAGAAACGACGTCGCATTCTTCTTTCGGTATAACGATCATTCATTTCGTACCGCTAAAATATAATATTTCCATTGCATTCCCTTGAAAAGAAATCACACAGCGACGGAGGTTTCTTTTCTGGAAATTCTGCAGAGATTTCTATGGAATTTAAGAGTTCGCCTGCGATTCTAAATATTATGGTACTAATGATTCTCGGTGCAACATCCTCGTCAATCTTTCGAGAGACACATTGTTCGAGTTGCGGTATTTATGAAACATTCAGGTCAACACGATTTTTACGTGATTTTATAATATGGACACAATGCAAATATATCTAATCTAATCAGAATGACATTCGTATAATGCAAATATAAAAAAAGCAATAAAAATAAGATAAAAAATAGATACTTTTTATATGGTACTTTCTCGTTTCAATAACAATAACAATAATGATGATGACGATGATGATGATGATGATAATAATAGTTTAGTTATGTCAACGACATTCACAGTAAAAATTAAGTACCATAATAAGTAAATAATATGTACAGTAAATAATAAGTACCGTATTTTACGGTACACACTAAAAAAAATAAGATTAATAAAAAACAAGATATATAAAGAAAGAAAGAAAGAAATTTTTAATCGAAACAAAACTGGTTTTATTTAAGACTTGATCGAAGAACGTTTGCCAAAAAATATCTCGCATCGTCGTCAGCCGAAATATCTCCTCGTTTACAAATTCCGCGATCAGCAAAGACAACTATAACATTTCTTCTCCGGCATTCAAATTTCGCCGGGCTCGAATTATCACGTTGCAAAAATCACGGTCTAACTTCTCTGCTCGAAAACAAACAGTCAACGTATCCCAACTGTAAAGATTCTTTCCGCTTAAATATTCAATTTCCTGGCGAAGCGGGTCCACCGCGGCGCGTTAATTATTATTTCAGCCGGTGGAACGCGCACGGTTCTCGGTGTTAATTTAAGAAGAAGAAAAGTAAGCTCCGAAAACACGTCTCCGGGCCCCGATACGATACAGCAGCGGCGCCTAAAACGGAACGTTGTAAATTATTGCGATTAGTCGCCGAGTTGCCGGATACGTTCTAGATTCGCCGCGTAAACGGGGGACACGTCCCGTTTCAGGGAATAATGGACTCCCGGAGCTTTAATTAACGCCTTTATTCCGGCCCGTTTAATTAAATAGAATGTCTCCGACTAAGTTACAGCACAACGCTCGACGTTTCTTTTAAAGGGGACGCGTAGCCGGCGTTGTTTTATGTAAATAGATCTCTCTCTTTCTTTCTCTCTCTCTCTCTCTCTCTCTCTCTCTCTCTCTCTCTGTTGTTTCGCGACTCGCGGAATTAACTTCTCGCATGGGCGACGAGCTGCTTGGTTTCGACGGTGACACCGCCTTCGCTCCGACGGAATTTCCGACGTCGACACGTCGACGCGTGACCGGCGAAAACGGCACAGATTTCAGGAGAACTAACTCGGGCGGAAAGAAAAACGACCATAATAATATTATATCGATTCGGAAGGACCGTCCACTGTAATATTGTTTATGCCTCCATTTAATTCTTATGGTTCCCGGAATGTACCTAGCATAAAACTGATATTTATTTATGCTTCTCTATATAATTCCCGCGGTTCTCCGAATGTATTAACGAATGAATTAATGAAGTCGGGCAATGATGAACTTACGGCGCGCTGCAATAACAGACAATTAAAAACAACCGAACGTAAGGCTTTGGCCATTCGGTATTCGTTTTACTGCCGTCGTCCTTATTTATCATAGCGTCGTAGTTAACAATGTTTGTACAGCGCGCATTCTCATGCGCTTAATGATCCCCTAAGTATAAATTATTGTGAGAATAATTTCATTGTAATTACGCGATCGCATGGCCAGCTTTATCCCATACTTAACGAGTACATTAAATTTTCATTGCATCTCATTACTTTCACATATTCTTGTTTTTACGGCCGCAAAGCATACAGTAACACGGAGGTAGTTTGAAGACTTTTGCTGAAACCAAGCCTCGTTTTGCTATTATTGACGACGAACGCTGCTAAGAACGGTGTTTAATTATTCAGGATCGGTTCGCCGCGATCTCTGATCCAGCATCCGGCGACACTGTTATCCAGGCTTGTTTAATAGCTTATCAATCGTATCGTGTCGTCCACGCATCAATAGATCGCACAGGGTGAGCCGTGTAACTGTATCTCCGGAATCTCTGAAGAAATCGAACGGCGAACAATTATTGCATCGCGCCCCCCGAGCTCTCGACGCCGATTTGAAGCTCTCATTTGACACATTTTCTTATGCGACAAATAGTTTAGAAGTGAACTCTGGTGATTTTATTAGATTTGTAGATTTTATGTGATTTTGTAGAATTCAGCTATTTTGTAGAATTTTGTAGAATTCAGCAATTTTGTAGAATTTTGTAGAATTCAGCAATTTTGTAGAATTTTGTAGAATTCAGCAATTTTGTAGAATTCAGCAATTTTGTAGAATTCAGCAATTTTGTAGAATTCAGCAATTTTGTAGAATTCAGCAATTTTGTAGAATTCAGCAATTTTGTAGAATTTTGTAGAATTCAGCTATTTTGTAGAATTTTGTAGAATTCAATTATTTTGTAGAATTTTGTAGAATTCAGCTATTTTGTAGAATTTTGTAGAATTCAGTTATTTTGTAGAATTCAGCTATTTTGTAGAATTTTGTAGAATACAGCTATTTCGTAGAATTTTGTAGAATTCAGCTATTTTGTAGAATTTTGTAGAATACAGCTATTTTGTAGAATTTTGTAGAATTCAGCTATTTCGTAGAATTTTGTAGAATTCAGCTATTTTGTAGAATTTTGTAGAATGCAGCTATTTTGTAGAATTTTGTAGAATTCAGCTATTTTGTAGAATTCAGCTATTTTGTAGAATTTTGTAGAATTCAGCTATTTTGTAGAATACATATTATTACCATATTAATATCAATATTTCCTGTGGAAATAAATTAATTAAACGATCGTGATATCGTGTGAATTTCTCGAGCTAACATAACTGAGGATCTCGGCGACATCGACCGGTAAAACATCGAATCGACCCTTTCGGAATCTTTTTTCATTCGGCCGAGTGAAATGCGAAAGCGGCGCCAACAAAGCGGGAACATCGACTAAAAGGTGAACCCCGGCGGAAGAGCCCTAATCCCGAAAGTGTCCCGCCATTCTCTACGGTCGCCCCCTCGAAGCAATTTTTCCCGATCGAACTTTTACTACCGGCTCAGAGTGTTCCGCTCCCCGCTATGGCCATTACGGCACGAGCAAACAACGGATCCGGCTAATGTTATCCAACGAAACGGCACGGCGCGGCGCGCCGTGTCATCGTGCAAATATTTCGGGGTGAAACAGAGAACGAGCGGGAACGGTTTCCGGCCCGCCGTTAATTTTCAGCCTGCTGCTAACTTATTCCTCGCTCGGTTTTGAATGATTAAAGGCTGTCGCTCTCGGCCGTTCGCCACTCTCGCTTCGGGTGTCCGGTGAACGACCCCTTTCCGCGCTAATTCGGAATAATAGTTAAAATACAGAGTGTCGCCTAGCCGGGGCCCCTGCGATCACCTGTCGGTTGCTTGCCCATCGATTAGACCCGTTCAGCTCGTGACACGACCTTCGAGGAAGATCGCCGATCATCGTCTGCCTGGAACTGGTTCTCCGCGATTCGGACAGCTCGTGGAAATACGTTAATCCTTTCTACACGGAGGATTATCTCGGGTTCGTTTCGGTGCGTGCTCGCTGGGAAAGTGTCGAAGCGGAACGACGTAATGTTGGAAATGATTAATCGATTAATTAGAAGTTGGCAGGAAAGTGTTCTGATGCAAATTTCGTTCGATAAACGTTTTCTGTGTCGACGGTGCCTGAATTAGCAGCATAGCGTAAAGCTAGAACTATCCATTCTTTAACGCGACTAATGTTTCACTGTTTTTATATCGATTTTATATTGATTCTTAATACAGTGCGTGCTTTTATCAACAAATTTCTCACGAATTTTGATAACTTCGCACGAATAACGAGTAATTTCATCAAGTTCGAGCGACATCCAGGATCATTTAACTGTTAAATCTCCAAATATGAAGATGCGAAATTGTAAAAATAATTTATACGCAGTTTGAATATTATTGAGTGGCCAGCGTCACGCAGACATTGATCGTTCCCTGAGATTTGAATAATCTTCGAATAATTTTGAACATCGAAAACGAAGACTGAATTTCAAATGAATCTGTAGAAAACGATTTCGTAACACGGAGAATGGACAAATTGATAAAAATATTAAATAGTGGAATATCACTGGAATATTACTTGAAAACATTTTATAGGTTCGTAGAAACTGCATCGTTGCAGAGTGCATATACTGATGATAGAATTATATAGAGAAACTTTGAAAGAATTTAAGAATTCAAGACTTTATGAATTCAAGAATTCAAGAATTCAAGAATTCAAGGATTTATCAATTCAAGGATTCAAGAATTCAAGAATTCAAGAATTTAAGAATTCAATGATTTAAGAATTTAAGAATTAAAGAATTCAATGATTTAAGAATTTAAGAATTTTAAAGAATTCAATGATTTAAGAATTTAAGAATTCAAGGATTTAAGGATTTAAGAAATCAAGGATTTAAGGATTTAAGAAATCAAGAATTCAAGGATTTAAGAATTAAAGAATTCAATGATTTAAGAATTTAAGAATTAAAGAATTCAATGATTTAAGAATTTAAGAATTCAAGGATTTAAGGATTTAAGAAATCAAGAATTCAAGGATTTAAGAATTTAAGAATTAAAGAATTCAAGGATTTAAGAATTCAAGAATTCACGAATTTAAGAATTTAAGAATCTAAGAATCTAAGAATTTAACAATTTAACAATTTGTTAAAATTAATAGAAGTAAAAGCGCGTATTTACTGTGCTTCCCGCAATTGCTACAACAACAAAATGCGAATCCTGCAAGCAGATTCGCGGATTGAGAATGAGAGAACGATCGGAGTTTAGTCTAATCCCGGGTCAGAATTTTACGATCGCGAGCCAAAACCACGAATCAGCGTGTACGGGAACCCGGGATTGGTAATTGGGTTTCCAGCCGGCCCCCGGCGATAATTTGCGCGCGTGCGCACCCATCAAATCGCATTAACAGTCCCGCACACACGGCAGATTATTGTCGCATTACGCTAATTGAACATGTGTTTCCCGTTACAGAATTGTACGCCGCATAGGACCGCGACCTGGGTAACAAGAGCCGCGGATATTTTCGCAATGCGACAATCATAATTGCAATAATGCACTAATACTCGGCTGGAAAATGTCGATGCACTCGCGCACGATTGTTGCCCATCCGCATTAAAGTCTGAATGCGTCTCAAGAGACTGTAAGAGAGATTGTAGAGAATTTTTGAGTTTGTTCTTGAGAATGGCGTAGTTCGTGGCGAAATATTTTAGCGAATATCTAGCCGGATATTTGATAAAGGCATAATTTGTATAGTAAAATTCATTATATGCTTACATATAATATAATAATATAAATTAATAATAATATATAATAATATATAATATAATATATATTATATTAATTTGTATAATAATAAAATTAATTATATAAGACAAGTATATTCCATGAAAATAACAGATGCCACACTTTATATTTGAAATTACAGAAACGATTGATTTTTTCATACTACCACTATAAAATGAGAACAACCTATCGATGTGACAAATTCCAGATTTTATAGTTAAAATTAGAAATTGGTTTAAAAAACTATCACATCAAAGGGCACGTTGAATTTGGTCAAATTACGAAAAGAATTTGTCCGACGTCGAAACATGAATTTTCGCTCGTTTCTCGCCGATGTTGCGATTCCCACAATTTTTTTTGTGATTTCTGCACGTCATCCCTAGTAATTAGCAACACAATCGGGAAGATCGATCCGCGTGCAGACGCGACTGAAAATGGTAGAACGAAATTCCATCGTGCAGAAACGCGTTCCCGAGGAAATTCAATTTAATAATGGTCTGGTAGACTTTACCTTTGTGTCTGACCATTACCGGACATTACTACTGCGGCGAATATTTATAAACGATGACAGCCGGACTTCACAATAAAGTGATACAGATTGCCGCAGCCGGGAATATTAACGTCTCTGTGAAACGTGTCGAGCGTGCCTGCCCATCCATTTTTCCGCAAGTAGAAACGGTCGGTCATGGGCGGACATATTAATCGATCTTATGAAAGAGCACGCGACCACCGGACGAATTTCCGAATCGACATTTTCCGGAGACGAAACGTCGTACACGCGGATTTCATCGCGTATCTTTCGTTTGTTTGAATATGCACGATCATTTATTTGTTCTTTAATCGAGTTTTCAAGTGCAACGCAACCAAATGCAACGTTCTGTCACATTTTCTGCCTACAGTCGAGGAGCAATTGTTCTCCTACGATATTAGGTATCCAGAAAATTGTTTATAAAGTCAATTGGAATTTTCAGAATAGTACAAATGAAAGGGATACGATATCGATGCTTCGTAAAATCTTTTTCACATGGAAATAAAAAATTTCTAATTGCTTCATTGTACGCGACACAATTGCAATTGGACTGCGAACATTCTGAGAACATTTATTACCGGATATATCGATTTTTATGCAGAGTAAAAATCGTCAGCGTTATTTGAAAAACACGGGAACAACGTTAGACATTTATTTCTTGTCTGAACAATTACGATTAATCGAAAATTATGTAACAATATCCTGAAATTCTTTGCACGTTTTTACCATTTTGAATTTCATTCACTGATTTTTGTCACGAATGCGTGAAATCTGCACTCCCTTTCCCTTACATTTACAAATTAATCTCTGAGCACAAAAACCTGTACAACAATTTCAGATCTAATTACGAAAATAACACCATAAGATACAATAGAACAGCCGCTCCCCCAAAAAAATCAAAACAAGCGAATCGACGAAACGAAACCCACCAAGAATTTTCGAAGTGGATTTCCTTGAAACCACCTGAAAAATCTCTCCGATTCGCGCCGTTCGATTCACTTTCGCCCGGATAACCTCCGAAGCAGAAGTTCGATCCGAGCGCGATGGAATAATTACAATAACAATTCCGCGGAGTCTCTTGGCAACAATCGATTCCGGTATTCGCGCCGCATAGGGCAGGGTAAAAAAATGTAAATCGGGCACGGGACGTGACTGAATAACGCGGTAAATAATCTCGGCTCTAGGCGGCCGTGGCCGAATAAAAAACGAAAAAGGTGAGCGGCGAAAGAAAAGGAAAACGAAAAAGAGAGAAACGAAGAGGAGAGAGAGAGAGACACAGCACAGGGGATGGGAGAATAAATTGCTTCTCGTGGCCGCGTCCTTCATATCATCGCGAATTACCGTTAACCCGGCCCTTGCGATTGCGATTGCCGTGGAATTCATTTGGTTCTTTTTCCGCCCGCCTCTGGATTGCGCCCGATCACCTTCGTCGTTCAACCGCGACGAACGAAACCCGTCCAATATTTCAACCTATCCGAACAGAACAACCTCTAAACATCGTTAGATGCAAACAGCGATCATATTCCCTCCGTTCCTTATCGCGATTTTCAAATTATACGCGGTCTTGCACCGTGTCGAAGTTCATTCTATGGAACGAGATTGTCAGCGAAGATCTACGATACACTGGCAATTTTGTATATCATTGTTTTAGAAAGGTTCGTCACTGCATCGTAATATGTACAGTAATTTCTCCCGGAAATTCTATATTTTAGGTTGCTCTGAATTTCCCTGTGCTAGTCCTACGCCTATGTGATTTATTGCTACGTCAAGGTATGCCCGGAAGACAACACAAAATCTATTTGGATGTGCGTCGAGTAAGAAAAACCGCGGAGCTACAAGATATGTGACCAATTTCTGTCGAATTGTGGCATGTGGACTCCGAATTTCCTTCGAATCGTGTCACGTGGCCTTCGAATTGCCTTCGAATCGTGTCACGTGGCCTTCGAATTCCCTTCGAATCGTGTCACGTGGTCTTCGAGTTCCCTCCGAATCGTGTCACGTGGCCTCCGAATTCTCTTCGAACCGTGTCACGTGGCCTTCGAATTCCCTTTGAAACGTGTAACGTGGCCTCTGAATTGCCTTCGAATCGTGTCACGTGGCCTCCGAATTGCCTTCGAATCGTTTCACGTGGCCTCCGAATTTCCTTCAAATTGTCTTCGAATTGTTTCACGTGGCCTCCGAATTTCCTTCAAATTGCCTTCGAATCGTTTCACGTGGCTTCCCAATTTCCTTCAAATTGCCTTCCAATCGTTTCACGTGGCCTCCGAATTTCCTTCGAATTGCCATCGAATCGTTTCACGTGGCCTCCGAATTTCCTTCGAATTGCCTTCGAATCGTTTCACGTGGTCTCCGAATTTCCTTCAAATTGCCTTCGAATCGTGGCAAAAAATTAGAAATAAAAATGTTTCGTCGCCGTTTTTATTCCAGCATTATTACGTATTCATATTAACGTATCCCGGCATGCTGGCCGCTGCCTTTTTTGCCGACCGTCCCGATTTTCTACGAAAACGAGAGCCACGTAGCTCGAAGAATCGCGACTTAGCATTCCCAGATTTGCCGGCTTCAATTCCGACCTCCGAACATTTCTGGGAGAAATCTACTCTATTTTCAGCGGCGGCGGCGGCGGCGGCTGAGAAAGAGATCCGCAAAAAATCCGCCGGTAATGCACAAGAAGAAATATGGTACGATCGGGTAAACACGAAGCATGCGACAAGTTCGCCGCCGCTTTTTGCCGGTGATGTATATTAGGCTCGCACGAACTTCGTCCCGGGACGTTCGCACGGCCGCGAGCCAAGTCTCATAAGGAACGATATGCTCATCCGAATTAACGGTTCCGAGACGCGTTTTTATCTCGCCACCTAAATGATGCTCGGAGCGTATTTAATCCCGGCGGCCGCATTACACGGAACTGCTTTTTGCCGGGCACATCTCCTTTCCAGCGGGTCGAATTTGCATTTCGAGCGACCGGTCTCACGCGGTCGCTGCGAGAAACCGAGCTGTGCGAACCGACTTCGGGATCCTTATTCGGCCTGTTTCACGAAGAACCACGCGAAAAATCGCGCGGACAGATCGCTTCCCGGGAGACCGACTCCAATGAAACTGTTATACGAACCCAGGGCTCTGTTTTCGTAATTATACGTCTATCGGGTGGTCCGCGAAATCGCGGCGAAATCGTTCGTATTCGCCGCGACATTGTTGTCGGCGATGACGAACGTCGAAGGAGAAGATGAAACGGCTCAACGTTCCATTAAAAGTGCAACTATGCGCGTGGAATCAGAGTCGGACACAATATTTTACTCGCATAATGGGTGAGAGATAATTATAGAACATTTCGTTCGTCCGTTTCAATTCAGTCAGCATTCCGTTTCAAAGACGAACGTTCTTGCATTTGATTTAACACGTTAAATGTCACGTCAATCACATCTGGGTGATTAGCAAATTTTGGCTAGTTTGCAAAATTAATTCTTGTTCTAATATATTCGAACAATTTTAGTGGGACACTTGGAATGTGAATGAGTGAAAATAGCAGCCACTACGATCGATTTTAACTTTCCAGTTGTTACAATTTCCTTCGACTTAACATCGATTTTGTGGGAATTATTTCGAAACGATTTTCGACACATAACGCGTTAATTGATTAACGAAGCACTGAAGTAGTACCAGGACTCTTCGAATTGAATGGAAACCGCTGCGAGCAAAGTCTGATGACTCAGAACATTCCGAAGTTATCATTTTTGACTCACCGACGTAACCATGGTTGGCTGGTCGATGAACTTTGTATCCCAGGGATCATCTGCGCAAGACTTTACTGTCGTGGAAATATTTCAGGAGGCGGTCCGTTGCGGAAACGCGAGGATAATTGAACGAATATGGCCGGCTAATTACCGGTACCGTTTGCCAAAAGCCATTTGTTTTCGTCCAGGCAGGTAAATACCTGCGACTCTGGGGTGAGAGCTCCTCGGTTAGGCTCGTTTAACCCTCTACGACCTCGTTAACGCACGTTTAACGTTATCGGTGGGCGGATCTTTGTGCAAACACGCACTTTTATGGACCGATATGCACGGATTGGTAACAAACAGATATTTATCCTCGCTTGCGGAGCTGTCATTAAGATTCGAGCGAAATAAAGTCCTCGTCGATGTTTGTTGAACGTTCGAAAATACTCGGTGGAATTGAATGAAAATGTTATCAACGCCGAAAATATGTTTACGAAATATATTATAACGAAAGTATATTTTTTATGAGATCCATAGATCGATTGTGACGGATCTTCATATATCTTTAGCTCGACCGGATTTCAACGAAACATATTATAACACCGTTTCGCGTTATTCTCAATTTATGGATGTTATCAAATGTGAACAGTAACGATACTTTTTATGAAGTATAAATTATACGTATAAATTGATCTCGGCATCCTAAATTTGCAGTAAATGCAAAGGATTAGATAGGATTTTTAGATGCAAAAGGATAGGATTTTTAGATCATTCTTTCATCGACGATATCTTAAATGGTGGCAATCCATTTTTTCTTTAATTTTCAAACGGTTCAATTAACCTAGCGAAACGTTCGAGCTATCTTCGCGGCCTTCGTTTTATTAAATACTCGGCGGAATTGAATGAAAATGTTATCAACGCCGAAAATATGTTTACGAAATATATTATAACGAAAGTATATTTTTTATGAGATCCATAGATCGATTGTGACGGATCTTCATATATCTTTAGCTTGACCGGATTTCAACGAAACATATTAAAACACCGTTTCGCATTATTCTCAATTTATGGATGTTATCAAATGTGAACAGTAACGATACTTTTTATAAAGTATAAATTATACGTATAAATTGATCTCGGCATCCTAAATTTGCAGTAAATGCAAAGGATTAGATAGGATTTTTAGATGCAAAAGGATAGGATTTTTAGATTATTCTTTCATCGACGATATCTTAAATGGTGGCAATCCATTTTTTCTTTAATTCTCAAACGGTTTAATTAACCTAGCGAAATGTTCGAGCTATCTTCGCGGCCTTCGTTTGATTGACAAAACTAAATCGACCGAGAACGCGCAAAAAGAGAATCGAATTCGATTTTTCTAGACCGCGATAAATGAAAATCGTGTAAAAACAGAATCGGTTGTAATTATCCCATGTTCTTAAATGGCCAGACAGTGGGCACACGTTCGCCGTTTCCAATTACATATAATGCAAGCCCACTTAAATCCGGCAATTACAGATATATTATCAATTTTTCCTGTTTGTTATGCTAATTTTAGATAGTAACATGTGCTCCATTGAATTAAATAGAAGAGTTATAAACTGACGGGCGAGCGCTGTATGGCGTTCGCCGAGTGTGCGCGGTGGTAATTGCATAGCACGATCGTCTATTTTAATATTCCTCGCATCGGCGTGCGCGTTTCATTGCTGTAAAAAACGCGGTCTACGACACGTTATTACGGTGCACGGGGGTACCGCCGAGGCAAATGAAGTTTTCAAGGAAACGCGACAATAAAACGAGAACTGTCTCCAATTAAAACCGATCTCCAATTAAATGAAAATTTTAATTCTCCATTTTTGCCGGTGCATATAACAGTCGACCCCGGACCCGCGAGGATACCGACGAGAACACGGAGTCCATCCTCCCATGACCCGTCCTCGTAATCTTTCTCTCTCTCTCTCTCTCTCTCTCTCTCGCTCTCGTCCCAGCCCCGGGATAACACGTGGATATAACACGCCGAGCCTCGCGTGTCAATTATCGCGGCCCGAAACCAACGAACCTGTTCGCACGCATCCGGAACAATTTCCTCGTCACGCGGAACCAGTTCCACCTGTGCCGACGTTTCAATTATGTCACTCGTCAAGGGGATGCTCTAAAACTCCGCTTGATTCGCGAGCCCGCGCCTCCCATTCAGAAGTCAACGGTCATTTATGTTCCCCCGGCGACAATCATTTGACCCCGGCGAACGTTTTTCAATCATTAACACGTTCCGTGCCGAGCTTTTTTTACTCGAATCTTCACACTTTGATATTTTACTAAAACTTGATGTATTACGTGCAATTATTAATTCTCGTACACATAACAACGTAACAAAAACTTATCAACGCCCATTCTTGCGGTGGAAATTGATTCTTTGGTTCTAAATTTCTTGTAAACAATTTGTTCAGTTCACTAGCGTATACCATCGATGGTACACGTGGCACGGGACGTGTTAATCACTCGACTTGAAAGTTTCACTCGCAAGGATTCGAACTACTTCGAACGTGAAAATAAAAATAATAACGAAATATTCCTCCAAGAAAGAGATTACGTTTGCCGCGTGTCCGCGGTGTTAGTTCAATGTTTATTTAACCGTGATAAGAGAACAGATTTTTATTGAGACTTGGAAGAAAGGAATTTGCACTCAGCGAACGTTTTTAAATAATATAGCTTGCTTCTTGTTTTATTGGCAAGAATGATTTTACAATTATTCCACGATTCTGGCTGCGAAATAAGAATTTTATTTGTCCTTCATTTTTCATTCTACACATTTAGATATTACATACATATTATTTTATTTTTTATTTTCATTATATATTATTTTTATTCTTGTTATCCTCATAATTTATGTACCGGTGAATACTTAACGCTATCGTGTATAGAAATAAATATTTCGCGAATCAGCTGCGCTTATATTTTTCAAACTTGAATTTAAACTTGATACATTAAATAGTTAAGCCAACACGATGCAACAAAATATAATTGCAAAATAATGTGATTATTACATATTTCAATGTCTAAAGAAGAGCTTTGAATTCGTAAAAAATAATTTCTGTCGCATATTTTTATTCTGGTCAAAGTTATTAAAAAAAATGTCAAAAATATTCTTTGCCTCTAAAAGATGAACCGAAAGATTGTACGAAAATATATCGAAAGAGACGAACAATACGCAGAAATGTTCGATCGTTTTCCACGCAACTTCCGCACAGATTTTCGCACAGCTCCCGCTAATAGGTCAAAGGTCGCGACGCATTTCTCAAGAATATCCCGTACTCGCGGCGGCTGTCGGAACAAGGCGTGGCGGCTAAAATTTAATCAAGCAGCCGGATCGTTGCTTCCAAGATAGAAAACCGGTCGGCGGGATCGTCGCCAGGCCACGTCCTCCTAATTTCCTTTTAATTCGCCGAGTCCCCGTGACCCGGCGACCGCGAGAATTCGCGGAACCATAACGCGTTACAATGTGGCCGTCGTGCGAATGCGGCGCGCGGGCAAGATACGTGGCATGTACCGTTTCCCTGCCACGACGAAATTAAATCGGGACGAAGCAGGACGGGTTAATTGTTCATGCGAGCGTCATTAATTTTTCGGTACAGTTACAATCCGCCGTGTTTTCGCGGCCGTTTTCGGCCGGATAACGGACGCGCTGCCGCGAACTTGAACTAGAATCGCGGTGATTTATCGATCGTTTCGGCGCCGGGCTTGGATTTAAGCGGAGATCTAGGTGACGGTCACGGTAAAACGAGTCCTGTAATGCTGGTGGACAACGGACGTTGCTGTGTAGTCACGTGATCTTCGTTTTCAGATAACGCTGCTTGTTTCGATCTGCGTTCTTTCGTCTGTTCAATTGTATTCTGAAGTGTTTCGATCGTTTATAAAGTATTTCATGCGTGTTTTTCTATCGCGGAAACATTGTTCAAGGCACTTTTTATGTGCGTTTCTACAGAACATTCTTTATGGTATTTTGTGTGGTTTTTTTTGTATTGCAGGAACATTGTTCAAGGCATTTTTTATGTGTGTTTCTACAGAATAGTCTTTATGGTATTTTGTGTTTTTTTTTTGTATTGCAGGAACATTGCTCAAGGCACTTTTTATGTGTGTTTCAACAGAACATTCTTTAAGGTATTTTGTGTGTTTTTTTTTTATATTGCAGGAACATTGTTCAAGGCATTTTTGATGTGTGCTTCTACAGTACATTCTTTAAGGTATTTTGTGTTTCTTTTTTGTATTGCAGGAACATTGTTCAAGACATTTTTTATGTGTGTTTCTACAGAATAGTCTTTATGGTATTTTGTGTTTTTCTTTGTATTGCAGGAACATTGCTCAAGGCACTTTTTATGTGTGTTTCAACAGAACATTCTTTAAGGTATTTTGTGTGTTTTTTTTTTATATTGCAGGAACATTGTTCAAGGCATTTTTGATGTGTGCTTCTACAGTACATTCTTTAAGGTATTTTGTGTTTCTTTTTTGTATTGCAGGAACATTGTTCAAGACATTTTTTATGTGTGTTTCTACAGAATAGTCTTTATGGTATTTTGTGTTTTTCTTTGTATTGCAGGAACATTGCTCAAGGCACTTTTTATGTGTGTTTCAACAGAACATTCTTTAAGGTATTTTGTGTGTTTTTTTTTTATATTGCAGGAACATTGTTCAAGGCATTTTTGATGTGTGCTTCTACAGTACATTCTTTAAGGTATTTTGTGTTTTTTTTTTGTATTGCAGGAACATTGTTCAAGACATTTTTTATGTGTGTTTCTACAGAATAGTCTTTATGGTATTTTGTGTTTTTTTTTGTATTGCAGAAATATTGATCAAGGCATTTTTTATGTGTGTTTCTACAGAACATTCTTTAAGGTATTTTGTGGTTTTTTTTGTATTGCAGGAACATTGTTCAAGGCTTTTTTTATGTGTGCTTCTACAGTACATTCTTTATGATATTTTGTGGTTTTTTTTGTATTGCAAGAACATTGTTCAAGGCATTTTTGATGTGTGTTTCTACAGGACATTCTTTATGGTATTTTGTGTGATTTTTTTTGTATTGCAGGAACATTGTTCAAGGCATTTTTTATGTGTGTTTCTACAGAACATTCTTTAAGGTATTTTGTGTGATTTTTTTCGTATTACAGGAACATTGTTCAAGGCATTTTATGCGCGTGTTTTTATAGAACATTCTTTAAGATATTTTATATGTTTTTTTGCATTGTAGAACATTGTTCAATGCATTTTATGCGTGTGTAGTAATTGTTAAACAACGAAAGTGCCGGGACACGAAACAATCCATTCCGAAGTAGTTAAAAGAAAACAATAATCCTTGCTCCTCGAATAATCTAATTATCAATAAGATAAATCAACTGACTCGACTGTATCGAATTGAACCAAAAGGATCAGCAAAGCAATAAACAATAAATAAAAATATTCATCAAATGATCTTGATTCAACAAATACTCCGCTACTAATGTCTGAAAAATAGCGCTCAGAAACATCGTCTCATAATAACTCGCTAAATAACGTGCACAGATGATAAAAACCGCAACTATATATTAATATTATTTACAAAATCGATCAACCGACGCAACGTAACGAACACTGTCCTACAAAACATCGTAGAACAGTCACAGCATACTGTCAAAGCGCGCCGAAGCAACGCGAAGGAAAAAGTGATCGAAGCAGCACGATGCAGCACTGCAACTCGAAATTTGACACGACATCAAGCACGGCGTCGACGCGGAGGACCGGCAAACCCCTGTACAACCCCATCCCTGCCGGTGTTAAGTTACTCCGATCGTTAGAAGAGAATCTCGTCCGTGCATATCCCTCGAGCGACTATTACCGATATCGCGGTACAAGGTGGACGTCGGCTTATCGAGCCTCGTAAAAAGCGAGGAACATCCACGAAAAGAAAGGGGGGAGGGTAGAGGGGGCTCGGGGCTACAGAAAAGAAGAACGAGCAGCGATACAATGGCGGTCCGAGCCGATCGAACACGGACTACCGGGCCATGTAGCGACAGGATATCAAAAGTATCCTTTATTTCGGCGCCGGAACACAGCACACTTGTCAGCCGACCCTCTATCGCGCCACGTCCGCTGGGGTAACTTTATACTCGGGATGATATTCCGTGTCTCTCCTTCTCCCTAAACCCCCTCGCGTCGCCCTTCGCCCGCCGCCTTCCCGAAAAACCCGGCGAGACCTTCGCTCGCCCCTCTGATAAAGCCGTCGTCGTCTCGCCAAAAATTCAGCAGATACACGGCGAATTTATTCTGTCTCCCCTTTCGCAGGGAACGAAAACTAAGTGGAACGAGAGGATTATCCGAGCGATACCGACGAAGAAGGGGTACCAGCGAGTCTTAAGACGATCACGAGAAGAATGAGGCGGGGGATTTCGGTTGAACCCTGGCGAACCGAGCTCGCACCGTTCGTTTTTGTTTCGCGGTCTTGGGACTGTGAAGATTACCGGAGACCGAAGATCACGGTTGTGTGAAAAATTTAGTAGGAAAAATCACATCGATGGGGAAGTGACTTTCATTCGCGTAGAGGGCGGTGGAAGATGAATTTTAAGGGGAATTTCGAAAAATGGGATGATTGGAGAAAATGAAGTTTTATGTGTTGCGATCACAAATGATTGTTATAAATGACGGAATTAGCTTTTGGTTAACAATAACCGTTATGAACGACGGTAATATATTGTGAAATATAATTATATTTCATAATATATTAATATATCTTAATAATATATTTTGGTAATCTAAATCGATTCAATGAATTTAATGAATACTTCTGAAGAGAATAAATTTTATTTGCAATTATTATGATTTGTTCAGGTTAAGAACTATGGGAAGTACACTATTTTACTCTATTTTTTTATAGTACTCTATAACGCTTTACGTTATTATAATAAAAATTACTTTATTTTACGTTTCACATTGTCAATATAAAATATTTATTTCATGCTTCAGCTTTAAATTACCAAAATAATATTTATTGTATTTTACGTTTTACGTTATCAAAATGAAATATTTTGTATGAATTATCAAAATAAAATATTCTATTTACCGAAACTCTTTATGTCCTATTTAAAATACAATTTCGTTTGAATTGCGAAGAATCTATTAATTAAAATATTATTGAAAATAATACAGAGGCAACACGAACACGTCTATCAGAAAGCCTCGACCAGCATTCATCAAACAGATCGCACTGCAAAGCGTCCTCCATAAAGAAGAAGAAGAAGGGACCGTGGCGGCAATTTTGCTCACCCTCGCGCTGCTCGTTCGAAAGAAAAATTTCCTTGTGCGAGTGGGAGGCGTGAAGATGGAGGGCCGGTGGGCCCCATAGTACGCGCGAAATCCGGCCCCGGACGGGGGTTCGATAATAAATATGCAAAAAGGAGGACCGCCGATGCCGTAAATAAAAACAGCGGGTTTGCGTGCCGAAGAAGAGGCCCGCGAAAATAAAAGGACGACGAGACACAGAAAAAAGGGGAGTGGGAGGGAGGAGAGAAAAGACCGCGGGACGAGAGAGCAGCGTCGCGAAAGGGCTCTAAAACGGGGGTGAAAGATGCAACAGTATGCACCGACGTGTCCCGGTAATCTCTTGATTTAGTTCGACTTAGCGGTACGAGCGTCTCTCTCTCTCTCTCTCTCTCTCTCTCTTTCTCGCTTTTTTTCTCTTCTCCGCCGTTTCTTTTTGGTTCGGCGACCATTTTGTCGGCCCTTTAGGTGCAGCCCGGAGGAACGACGAAGATAAAGGGGGACGGCCGGGGAAACGCCAGGTCGCCAGGATATCTTGGGTAGGGAACCATCGAGCCGCGATATCGGACTGACGTCTCTATTTATAGAAAATTCGAGCCGAGCCGGGTTAAATTCGGAAGTGTCGATTCTGTTTTACGGTCGGCCGGCTGCGAGTCCCTTGCGAACAGGCCGCGACAGGGAAACGAGAGAACTTTCGGAACGCAGGATCCAGGTAATCCTTTTGCGGTCGAATAAAATTTCCGAGCGGCGTCGCTGGAAATTAGACGTTGCTTTCGCGACACCGTGTGAGCGCGGCGGTAATTCATAGTTACTTGTTAAATAGGAAATCGAACTGCGAGAACGACGATCGGAAATGTATGCGTTGAAACAAATTAATAACATATTTTTATTTTATTTTTAGTACGCAAGACATTTTTCTGTTATTCTACAATTCGTGGATATTAAATTGTTCATGGAAATGAAATTTTTTTACGAATTTCTGTTCTAAGATATTTGATAAAGCCTAAAATAAGTGATAAAATTCTTCTTGTACATTTCTCTATTATTCTACAATTCGTGAAAATTAAATTGTTCATGGAAATGAAATTTTTTTACGAATTTCTGTTCTCCTAAAATATTTGATAAAGCCTAAAATAAGTGATATAAAATTCTTCCTGTACATTTCTCTATTATTCTACAATTCGTGAAAATTAAATTGTTCATGGAAATGAAATTTTTTTACGAATTTCTGTTCTCCTAAAATATTTGATAAAGCCTAAAATAAGTGATAAAATTCTTCTTGCACAGGTTTAGAGCAATTTAGAAATAATATTTTGCTCGTTATTGGTAGACCGCGGATTTTATGCGCTTATGACAATGAAATGAGCCGTTTATTTTGAAAGTGGCATAAGTCACTTCACCGTAATGAAAAGTGGTGATTTTTTTAATGTTTATACGAAATTATTTATACCGAGAAAAATATCTCAGTATCCTGAGATAACAAATACAAGTAAATCTTCTCGAAAGTTAGCATCCATATTTTTAAACGTGTTAAAACGCAAACCCTTAAATATATCGACTTAAAAACAAAGTGACTTGTGCCACTTTCAAAATAAACGGCTCATTTATCGCGTGGCAATCTTTAAATTCTTGTTTTAAACAGCCACGAAATTTGACTTTCCTATCGTCGATATTTAACCCTTTGCGCTCGAAGCTATCTTAATTATATTTTAAACATATTTTATGATTATGATTATTTCAAATAAATTATGAAATAAATAGCAGCGAAGACATTTGAAGAATTACAAAGTTTCAATTACGATCGTTGGATCAGTTTGATCGTGGATTAGGATTGGTACTCACCTGCACCCGTTGCCGATGACGATCCTGCTTTCGCTGTCGTCTCTCGAGCTCCTCTTTCTTCTCAATCAACGACCTAATCTCGACCGTGGCACCCGGCGTGGCGTTATCATCGGGCACATCCGAACACGAGGGTAATCTCCTCAGGGTGGATGATACCGGCTCGTCCTCGTCCTCGCTGTAACTTTCTACCAGAAGCTCCGAGTCGCTCTGCAAAGTGAGTTAGCGCTTCGTTTGAACCAATTACCCAGCCGCCGTTCCGAAAAGTCATCGAGACTTCGTAACAGAATTTCGTAACGCGACTCCTTTCGCTGCGAGCACACGCCTGCTTCGATTTTGAAACCTAATTAAGCCATTTCGTGACCGGATGGTCGGATGGATGCGCGTGTCCCACTTCGGTGGCCGGACGAAAATCGACTTTAATTTAACTTCTGTAGCAAACACGATTATCAGAGGATAAATGGAAAATAATCGCCGCGTTAACGAGTTCGGTGTTTCTTTTCTTCCTTCTTTTTGTTTGCCGGGCTACGATTTACGCGCAGCAATTACATACTGACTCGAAGCTAATTAAAGTTTACTGTTGACATTGATTTAAATTCGACATCGATGAAAAACGCGGCTATTGGCGCAATTTTTTCCGCAATTTGCAGGACTAGTAATTATATAGCAGAACTAATAATTATATAGCAGGACTTATAATTATATATATTTTCGGAGGCGGTTCCCATAATTTCGGTAATTTAGTAAATGAGTAAATTATGAATTTTTATCGACACATGAAAATTCGTCGATATCTGAACAATATTTGACTTTCTTTCTGCCGAGATCATTGATCGAAAAAGAATTTGATCCGGAAAGGTCTAAAATTGCACGAACAGAGTCTCGCTTTGATAATAATTGATAATTAGTTAATTAGACAATTAGTTCAGATATCGCCGAAAATAAACAGCGATAAAAATATTCGAAATCTCCGGACAGGCAGAAATTCTGAAAAATTCTCGACGCGGCTTAATACTTGAAAATACTTATTTATTTGTACGAATCGGAGTTAATTAACACGATTTACCTGTTCCGGCGGTGAACTCGGGATGCTCGTGCTCGAAGCTTCGACCACAGAGACGTATTCACTGTCGCCGTTCTCGCTCTTCTGCAACTTCAACACCGGCGTCTCCAAGCCGCAGAGATACACTTGCCCGAAGAACAATATCATGTTTATCCTGAGGCACACCTGTGCTATTTCCTGAAACAAATAAACGCGTTAAATAGAAACACGATGTTTCTATGATATCGCTAAAATCTCCCGACACTTTCAATATATATATATATTTCTAAATTTGTAATATATATATTTATATATTACAAATTTAGAAATCTAGAACTGCGTTCCAGCGTATAAAAACAACTTTATATATATATGTATTTATACTGGAGATTTTAATCAGTAGGATAAATTAGTTTACTTTATATATATATATATATATATATATATATATATATATATATATATATAAAGTTGTTTTTATACGCTGGAACGCAGTTCTAGATTTCTAAATTTGTAATATATAAATATATATATTACAAATTACAGTATAATATTCTCCAATATATATATATATATATATTTATACTGGAGATTTTAATCAGTAGGATAAATTAGTTTACTATTGGCTAAACATGGAACAAACATTAACAATTACACGTGGAAGTTTTACGAGGTCGATTAAAACCGGTCTGTTATGGGCGAGCGATTGATTTCGAGACGATGGGCAGGAAAGTAAAATATTTGTACCATGTCCTCGGTCTTCTCCGCGTAAATAGGATCCTGGGGATTCGACATCAGCGGCGTAAATCCTGCCAGGGTTGTGTCTTCGGGTAATTTCACCAGTTCCAGTTCTGAAACAGATATTAAACGTACTTCTTAATTACAACACGTTGGAAATGTGTCGAATATTAAATTATACGATATTTAATCGTATCTTTGAAATTCAGAATTTTCGACGTTTCTTTCTTTTATTGTTACTGTGGTATCTTGCTTGAAGCAAGAAAGAATTAAACAAATTTAGAAATCTAGAACTGTGTTGCAGCGTATAAAAACAATTTTATGTAAAATTTATTTAGAAATTAAAACTGTACAAGAATGAATATTTCTGCATCTCTAGCAAGATAATATTTACCTAAACAATAATACAAAAAGATTAAATTCATTGACATAAAATGTTGTCACAGAATTTATTGCCAGTAGTAATTAATTTTGTGGAAGCGCGAAATAGTCATTCGAATAATGTTCCTTAAAAAAAAAGGAAGAAAAGCCATTACTACTACGAAAAAATATATATATATATATATATATATATCTATATTTTATAAATAAACTGTAAATAGGAAGAAACACTCTGTACAGAAAATACAGAGAAAATTTCCCAGCAAACAGAAATTAAGTACAGATTCGTCTGTTAATTCTAACGAATCGCATTTATCCTGTAAATGCCTTCGCCCAAAATTCGCGCGTTGCGCCGATCGTTGCAGAACAAGCAAACGCCATTAAGGCACACGCGATTGCAAATAATATATCTTATATATGTATTATTGTAACGCGAGCTGTTTAAGCGAAGCGTGTTCGACGTAAACGGACGGTTCGGAATGCTTTCCCGAAAATTATGCACCGGTGGCGAATCGAAGCAACAGATAATGACACACGCAGCCTGTTATCATGCAAATGCGATACCCAATGCACCGGCGATGAACATTCAGCAACAACTACCGGGGAGTGGCAGGGCGTTCCGGTTAGTCCCGGTCCCGGGAACGAATAAACGAGAGAATCGACCACATTCGAGTTGCCCGATGACATAGTTGCACGATCGATGAGCTTCACTGACAACGAAGATCGATGATTGCGGTTGCTGATCGTGTGCGAATGTATTCAATAAACGACGAACAGGTAAGTGAGAGCTGTTAGATAGAAAAGCGAACGCCGCAAGAAAATAATTATAAGGCCTCGCGCGTTGCACTTATCGGCAAAACTAATATTTCATGTTTTATAGTTCTCGAGCAAGAAAAACCGCAGATTCGTATCGGGTTGCAAATATGATGGCGCTTAAAGCTTTAAGTATGCTCCGAATATTAAGGCAACGCAAGTATGTTCTAATACGATTGTTTTATTTACTGCAAATTTTATGCACTTGCATGCGAGAATAAATTATTTTCAACTAGTTAGTAATTACTAGTCTACGGATTTTATGCATTTATGAGAAAGGACATATGTTTTTCCTTTTTTCCTGATATATTTAAGTATTTATTCTAGTTTCGAGTTTTTATACTCTCTATCCGTTCTTGCGTGATTACTACATTATTATTATTTTTTTTTCTATTGCCGTAACAAAGAACATAAGTCGTCGATAAATAAAGTTATTATTATTATTATTGAAGAAGAACAGATCGAACAAAGAAATGTAAAGACATTAAAAGAATGTAAGGATGTTCTCACATTGGTCTCAACTTTTTACAACTATTAAGATAGAAAGAACATTTTCATTTTATTTACACTCCTAGCAATTAGCATTTGACAATTTTTATTTTGCCTAAGGATCCGCAGAAAATCTCCTTCTGCAATCCTCTTTCCAATTTCTGGCTTTACAACTATTAATTACAATTTACCAACCGCATCGTTAATAAGTACCGAACCCTAGAGATTGTTTATAACAAAATAGATCGAGGCACAACGAACAATCGTAGATTATTAATAAACGTAAGCCCAATCGCGACTTATGTCGGAGGTCGAAAAAAATAAGAGAACCCGAAATAACAAAGAACGAGATTTTGTTGTTAACAGCCGTGCCACGTTTGAACGAAGTTGAACAACCCCGGAATGATCGAAAGCAAATAATAAACGGCGATCGTAAATTCTCGCTGCATATCCCCGTCGGAGCAGGTTTATGATGCGCGTTATGCGGTTCTTTTTATTGTGCCGCGCGGCGAGCTAATATTTACTCTGTAATGTTTAATCGATAGTTAATGCGGGGACCGTAAAAGAAGCCTAGGATCACGTGACCGCGGGCAAGGATCTCGGGTATCGCGTCACGAGCGCCAACGATCCGGACGTCGCGTCGTTAACCGACACGCCGGTTAACGCGATCGCCACGACACACCGATTCGGAATTCGCATTAACAACACGTGCATGCGAAATAGAGAGCGCGATTAGGTTTCCATATTTCTTTACCCGCGGCAGGACGAACCGGGACTTAATCTACCTCGCGCGGGGTCCTCCGGATGATCAATCGCGGGCCCTAGACACGGTGATCCATGCTAACGCTGCGTCTTCACACGTTGGCTGGGCCTACGAACTGTTCTAATTAGCTTATGCAGAAGCACATTGTCGTAGGAGATGTCAGAATTTACGGAAATAATATCGTTTTCCTTTAAGTTGAATAAATATTGTGATTTCGTTTGACAAGAACTTAATATTCATTCAAGACAAAATCAAAGGACTCTCTAGAAATTATAAAACCTGAGTCGATTTATAAATATAAATATATATATAAATATATATAAATATATAAGATATATATAAATATATAAGATACATATAAATATATGAGATATATATTTATGTATCTACATAATATAGATATATAAATTATTTCACAACAAATTATTTCATACAGTAAGAGGACTTAAAAAAACACTCACTTATGCACATGCACTTCGCGCGAACTGAATAAATTGAATTCAAGATATTGCCACGCACGTAACTATCGTAAGTTCTTTGGTAAAAGTAGCGAGATATTATTATTATTATTTCTTGATATTACCTAAATAATAGATACGAATAAATAAAGGATAATATAAAAACAATGTACGAGAAATAATGAAATAAATAGTACATCAGAGAGATGAAAGAAGATTGTCAATAATGATGAAAAGTGTCGAAAAACGACATTACCGTAATAATATAACATTATTACAATTTATTTATATATAATATATATATATATATATATATATATATATATATATATATATTGTATATTGTATGTAATATATATTAATTATAATATTTACTACAATTCCGTAATAAATATGTTCAAGCATGAAAACCGTAATTAATCTAATATGCAAACTGCATAAAAATCCAAAGAAATGTCCACGACAAATCTCAACATTTCAGTTCTAATTTAAATAAAACACGACTTTTGATTTCGTTGAATTTCGACGATTTGCATACAATTTGTGCAACTCGGCAACCAAAGTGTAAAACAAAGTCTCTGTTCAATTGATAAATCGCGTTTCAAATATGCCACCAAAAAATTAGGCTACACTGTTATAAGTTCTCCAGGTCGCCTCCAGTCCCTTAACCTTGACATCGAGACATCATTTGACCAGGATGATGCAGTTTCGAGTGCATTTTGTTCGAGAATCGATCCGCTCGAAGGATCGGCGATCGTCGCCGAAAGCTGCGATTGAATGCGGTTAATTGAATTAATTAAACGCGTTGGTAGCAACACTTTCGAGTGCGAAGTATCAAGTCGATACCAAGCCTAACACGGGGCCCTCCTCACGTTCCGCGCGAGTTCCCGGCCGTAGTGACCCTGAACTTCGTGTAATATTCGCGATAAATGTATCCTGGTGTTGTAAAGCGATTCGCGCAACGCTCGCGAATATTAATGGCGGTCGGTCGCCGACACAGATTTGAAATCGGTAGACGGGGCAACAGGATCGTTCCCTCTTCAATTCTAATCCCGGCTAAGAAGGATACCGTGGCCACGGGTCCCTTAAGGCCTTTCGTTACAATTGCTGGCATAAATCAAGATACTGTATTATATTCCGACTGCGACTAGATTTTTCATCCAGTTCCGAGGTAATGGGCCATCGGACTCGGCGCTGCAATCATTAACCCGAGAAAGATAACCTACGTCGCAGAGGCGCCTGCGAAGACTGTTGATTTTTGTTAATTTTTCATAGAGGTCTAGTGATTTAAGTTTAAAATTACTTAAAATATAAAAAAACATAATATAAATGCATTTTATTTTTACAATAATGCCAAACCTTTAAAATGACTAGATTAACTTAAATAAATATCCATTGTTAGCATAAAATTGACGCCTTAGAAAAGCATGCGCCTCTGAAGCGTATGGTTATCTTTTACGTACGTTGTCATATGGTTATCTTTCTAGGGTTAAAGGAATTCTATTTTCGAGGCGCGTGCAATTCTCATTGCCCCGGTGAACGCTCGATTATCAGGCCGCGACCCGAGAGTCCAATTTCTCCAACTCGAGTGAACTTCTTCGGTGACGTATTAGGAAATCTTTAGCAATTTCATTCGACGAATAGGATCGTTAAATCTGATAACTCGATAAATAGGATTATTAAGTTTGATAGTTAATGATTCGACGAATAGGATCAGTAAATTTGATAACTAATAGTTCGACAAATGGAATAATTAAATTTGATCATTTTTTACCAGGTTATTTTGATAGTCGTTATTTCATTAATTTGGGAATTATTTATGAAACGTTGAACTTTGAATTTTATAATCTCTGTGTTTTATCATAAATATCATATTCATGAATTATTATTTAAGAAGCTATTCGTATAGGACGAAACCGATTATTTTTTGTTTCATGTTAGAAGATGCAGCAATTATCGATGTGCGCATTAATTGAACTGCTGATTTTATAAATTTGTAGAATCAAATTAAATTACATAGAAGATGTAATCGATTGTCAATAATTGAACCGAATCATCGTCTAAAAATTGCTCTCTATAAGGTACAAGAGAGAAAAATTCAAATATATATATAAAAACAAAAAGGCGAGAAAGAACAAAATCGCCATAGTCACAGAAATGACAAAAAGGAACAAAATCGTCCAGATTTACAGAATTAAATTAATTCCCAAGATATAGTCAATATTCGCTGGGAGAACCAACCGAACATAAGCGTCCTCGAAAAATGGCTCACCGAAAAGTGCGAGCGAGGAACAAAAATGAAACTGAAATAGCAAAAAGGAACAGAATCGTCCAGATTTACAGAATTAAATTAATTTCCAAGATATAGTCGATCTTCGACGCGAAAACCAATCGAACATAAGCATCCTCGAAAAATGGCCCACCGAAAAATGCGAGCGAGGAACAAAAATGAAACTGAAATAGCAAAAAGGAACAAAATCGTCCAGATTTATAGAATTAAATTAATTTCCAAGATATAGTCGATGTTCGATGCGACAACTAATTCAACATAAGCATCCTCGAAAAATGGCTCACCGAAAAGTGCGAGCGAGGAACAAAAATGAAACTGAAATAGCAAAAAGGAACAAAATCGTCCAGATTTACAGAATTAAATTAATTTCCAAAATATAGTAGATCTTCGACGCGAAAACCAATCGAACATAAGCGTCCTCGAAAAATGGCTCACCGAAAACTGCGAGCAAGGAACAAAAATGAAACTGAAATAGCAAAAAGGAACAGAATCGTCCAGATTTATAGAATTAAATTAATTTCCAAGATATAGTCAATGTTCGATGCGACAACTAATTCAACATAAGCATCCTCGAAAAATGGCTCACCGAAAAGTGCGAGCGAGGAACAAAAATGAAACTAAAATAGCAAAAAGGAACAAAATCGTCCAGATTTACAGAATTAAATTAATTTCCAATATACAGTCGATGTTCGCTGCGAGAACCAACCGAACATAAGCGTCCTGGAAAAATGGCTCACCGAAAACTGCGAGCAAGGAACAAAGAAGAAACTGAAATGGCAAAAAGAAACAAAATCATACAAATTAACAGAATTAAATTAATTCCCAAGATATAGTCGATATTCGCTGCGACAACCAATCGAACATAAGCGTCCTCGAAAAATGGCTCACCGAAAACTGCGAGCAAGGAACAAAAATGAAACTGAAACAGCAAAAAGAAACAAAATCGTCCAGATTTACAGAATTAAATTAATTCTCAATATACAGTCGATGTTTGACGCAACAACTAATCGAACATAAGCGTCCTCGAAAAATGGCTCACCGAAAACTGCGAGCAAGAAACAAAAATGAAACTGAAATAGCAAAAAGCAACAAAATCGTCCAGATTTACAGAATTAAATTAATTTCCAATATACAGTCGATGTTCGCTGCGAGAACCAACCGAACGGAAGCGTCCTCGAAAAATGGCGAGCGAAAGGTACGAGCGAGAAATAAAGATTGAAACGAAAAGAGGAGAAAGAAGAGAATCGTCTGCAGGTCCCTCACAATAAAACATTGTTCTCCGGGCACGTTCGGCAACCTCTTCACCCGGCCCGGCGTTCCCCGGTGCCCTTTTGTTCAATTTACCATTGTGGCCCCGGAGTGCAGCGTGTTCTCGCACGCGCGTAAGGATAAACCCGAGAGAAGGAGGCGAATCGACGGGGACAACGAACAGAACGGAACAGAGTGGCAAACGCCAGAACCGTCGGAGCCAACAAATTGGCATTACGGCACACGTTACCCGGAGGTACCGTTACTGTCTCGGTTCCTTTTTCGAATCGTATCGCTCGCGCTGCGTTCTCGCGTGTGCACGATCGCTCCGAGCCGGACATTCCCGCTGCTTAGCATTTCGATGCTTTTTTTCTCCCCCATTTACCTCGCATCTCGCCGTCTCATTTAGCCACCATTGAAGGGAAACCGATCGGCTTCCGACCGGTCACACGCACGGACGACTGGATTTTTATAATCGCGGGACATTAAAAGACGTAGCAGGATTCGTCAGAAATGTATCGTACGTTGGCAAAACTGATCCTGACACGGTAATTAGTTCATTATACAAGGATGTTCGGAATTGTATAATTATATTTTATTATATAATTTATATTATTAATATAATATAATATAATATAATATAATACAATATAATATAATATAATATAATACAATATAATACAATATAATATAATATAATATAATATAATATAATATAATATAATATAATATAATATAATATAATATAATATAATATAATATAATATAATATAATATAATATAATATAATATAATATAATATAATATAATATAATATAATATAATATAATATAATATAATACAATACAATATAATATAATATAATATATATTATTATTATTATTAATAATTATATTATTATTATATAATTGTATAATTAAACCGCGAATCTTTACACGGAACAGGAACTTTTTAACTAGATTGTAAAAAAAAACGGGAATAAAAATGTATTTCTTCTTTTAATAATTCGAATAAACCGATGAGAAAACTGCAATCTTATTGAATTTGTGTCTATTAATTGTGTTCACATTTTGCTATTTTTTCTAGTCATTTCTATCAGAAATGCATAAAATCCGCGATCTAGAAATAATCATTTGAAATCATTCGAAGTAACGACGTCGATATTTCCTCACAACATTTGCGAACGATTTGAGTAGACACGATTGCAAATACTGATAATTAACATTTTGACTGCAGTGTCACTCGTATGTGGGTTACAGAATTATTTAAAAATTCATTTTCACGCTAATTATTCTAATTTATATTATTCTTATATATTATTCTCTAGTTTCTCAATTCTAGTTGCTCAATTCTATTAAGATTTGTAAGAGGTAAAAACGCTAAAAAAAAATAACTGATGTCATATAAACTTCGCTTTGCAATTTTAATTCCATTGAATTAAATACATTAATTTAATGAAACTCTTGAGGTTTTTGGCACGGCCGTCGAAGTGTCAAAGATTCTCTTAGCGACTAAAAGACAATGTAATCTATCGCTGCCCGCGACATTACGAATTTTCTATTATTAGAGCACTGTACTTGTGTCGCCGAGTCCTTTGACCAGAACTAGATCCATCCTAACGGATCCACGCAGCTGGCAATGCCTGTTCTAGTTTCGAGCCGCGTCCTTGATCTTGTTATATACTTACTTTTCCGACAGGTTTGTACACGATAACAGTACACGATTCGTCATTTAATACGTCGATGAGATACAAGAACGATCGATGTCGATCCATTAAACCACGGACTGGTCCTGTTCGAACATTCGTGTACCAGCATTCGCGGCAGAGAGATTAAGTATTACTCCAGAAAATGTTCAACATTCCACGTGTGCCGGACCATAAGTCCACGGCGTCAAACCGACTTCGTTCTCCAAATCGATGTTAAAATAAAGTTTAAGGTTCCCTGAAGCAACGTGCAAAATATCGAAGCAGCGTTTCTCGGTGTTTCTTTTCGAAGTCTCGTCGAAGTTGGCGAATAAATAAACGTACAAAAATCAGTGTAAATTACCAAACATCGTAAAAATCAATTCGGTATCGTCGGAGATGCCGCAACACTTACACGCACCTTATAAACGTGAAATTTATGGCACAATTTTGGCAAGTATTCAGCGAAATGCGCGAAAATTTGGAACAAACTGGTGTACAGTAATGTCTCCCTAATTGTGCACAAAGATGGACAATTTGGGAAGAGGAGATACGATTATTCGAGCTTCCCGGCTCGCTTTTATAGTCGTTGACAATTCGTAACTACAAAAAACAAACCTCAAGCCTCGAATAATCGTATCTCCTCATCCCAAATTGTCCATTTTCGTGGACAATCTGAGCGTCAATCAGAGAGTTTTTCCACTCGCCAATTGTTAACAATTATAAAATCGAAGCGCAAGGATATTTTGCGGCTCCTCCTGTTCCAAAATTGTCCACTTTTTTTAAATACAATCTGAGCGTCAATCAGAGAGACATTACTGTACGCCTTTTATAGCGAAATATCTACAGTAACGTCTCCCTTACTGACGCTCAGATTGTCCACTAAAATGGACAATTTGGGAAGAGGAGATATGATTATTCGAGCCTCGCGGCTCGTTTTTATAATTGTGAACAATTTATAACTATAAAAAACAAACCTCAAGCCTCGAATAATCGTATCTCCTCATCCCAAATTGTCCATTTTCGTGGACAATCTGAGCGTCAATCAGAGAGTTTTTCCACTCGCCAATTGTTAACAATTATAAAATCGAAGCGCAAGGATATTTTGCGGCTCCTCCTGTTCCAAAATTGTACATTTTTTTTAAATACAATCTGAGCGTCAATCAGAGAGACATTACTGTACGCCTTTTACAGCGAAATGTCTACAGTAATGTCTCCCTTACTGACGCTCAGATCGTCCACTAAAATGGATAATTTGGTTTTAAATGGCTTTAAATGGATTACTCGAGTCTCGCGGCTCGTTTTTATAATTGTGGACAACTAATAACTATAAAAATAAACCGCAAGCCTCGAATAATCGTATCTCCTCATCTCAAACTGTCCATTTTCGTGGACAATCTAAGCGTCAATTAAAGAGACATCACTGTAATTCTTGACTAAAAAATCTACGTAAATTTATTAATATCTATCAATCCACATAGAGTATGCGTTCGTCAGATTTGTCGATGAAACCGCGCTGCGCGTCGTGGCAATCATCGGCGAACGATCGCGGGTTCCCGCGAAATCCGCGCAAATGAGCCCGGAATAGGAGAAGAGAAGCCGCGGCCGCGGCCGGCGATTTCAGTATTCATAGGATGCAAGCAGAAAGGGACAAAGAGATCGAGTGCAGAGGGCACAGTAGCACACCGCGGCGTGGCTCATGGTGCACAACACGCTGGCAGACCATTGGCTGGCGACTTGTAAAACGGCCTCGCGTTGCGGCGCGGCTCCGCTCGGCTCGGCTCGGCTCGAGCGAGCGCGAGCGCGAGCGAACGAGCGAGCGAGCGTATGGCACTGCAGTGGTCACATCGAAGAACGGATTCACCGTTACGTAACCGGCGGCTATCCACGGGTCAACAGACGGCCAGAGGCTTCACCGTTCGAGGAACTTAAGTTTTTCGATTGAGGACTGGTCCAGGATCCGGTGGGGAGGAGAGGATGTATCCCGAGAGAGGCTGTTTATCGCGGGGGATCGTCGCGCGAGTCCCGGCTGCCTGGGATATTTGCTCAGGAATTACGGCAGCCGGCTGCCGGACAGCTTGTAATTAACGTCCGCTCGGGTATTGTTTGATCGAGAATTATTACGGTGACACTGTCACCGGGCCGAGAGCTGCGTCGGCTTGATACACCACTCGTCGCGCGAGTCTCGTTGCTGCGAGGACACTGACAATGCGCGACGAGATGTGCACGTCGTAGGCAAAATTATGCGGAGACCGCGCGAATCTTCGTGCGAAACACGGTAATGTCGCCTCTAATTGACGCCCGGATTGGCCACGAAAATGGACAATTTGGGAAGAGGAGGTACGATTATTCGAGACTTTGCGGTTTATTTTTATAGTTACAAATTGTCCGCAATTGTAAGAACGAGCCGCGAGGCTCGGATAATCGTATCTCCTTTTACGAAATTATCCATTTTAGTGGACGATCTGAGCGTCAGTAAGGGAGACATTACTGTGGACATTTCGCTAGAAAAGGCGTACAGTAATGTCTCTCTAATTGACGCTCAGATTGTATTTAAAAAATGGACAATTTGGGAACAGGGGGAGCCGCAAGATAACCTTCGATTTTATAATTGTTAACAATTGGCGAGTGGAAAAACGAGCCAGTTCGAACAATAGTATCGCCTTTTCTCGAGTTGTCCAATTTTGTGCACAATCTGAGCGTCAGTTAAGAAGACATTAATGTATATATATATTCGTTCTCACAAGTCTACTAATACGTATGAAAGATATAGTGTGTAAAGATATGACCTTCTACATTTTGTGGACTGCAACATCTTCGCTGTTGCACTAACTCGTTATTATGTTAAACATTGTGTTTACCGAATGAAACTTGTTACTCGTTATCAATATCGAATTTGTTTCTTTACGGTTGTCTTCGTAATGATATGCGACAGCCAGTCGCAGGATCACAGACCGCGTTAGTATTGACGTAAAAGTGAGAAATGAAAGATCAAAATCAATTGTTCTTGTTTTAGACATCGATAATGAAGTGGTCCAGGTCTGATTGAATAAAAGCAAGTGTAGCTGCAATTTGATCATTTTAGGTGTAATCTTAATTTTTTGAATTTTCTAGGAAAAAAGGAATTCTCTAAGATTGTTGTTTACGTATATTATTATAATATATTGATGAAACCAAGTTTTATTCAACTTAGCTGGATGCAATTTACTTCGATGCAACTTAGAATTTGTTTGATGCAACTTGTTTCGATAGGAATCAGTTCGATTCAACAAAGTTCAATACATCCAAGTTCGGTGCAATCAAATTCGATACAACTTAGTTCGATGTAATCTAGTTCGATGCAACAGAGTTCGATGCAACAGAATTCTATGCAACAAAGTTGGATGCAACAGAATTATATGCAACAAAGTTGGATGCAACAAAGTTCGATGCAACAGAGTTTAATGCAACAGAATTTGATGCAACAGAGTTCAATGCAACAGAGTTCAATGTAACAGAATTCGATGAAACAGAGTTCGATGCAACAAAGTTCGATGCAACAGAATTCGATGAAACAGAGTTCGATGAAACAGAGTTCGATGCAACAGAGTTCGATACATCAAAGTTCGATGCAACCTAATTCGATGCAACCTAGTTCGATGCAACCTAATTCGATGCAACCTAGTTCGATGCGACCTAATTCAATGCAACCTAGTTCGCTGCAACCTAATTCGATGCAACCTAATTCGATGCAACCTAATTCAATGCAGCCTAGTTCGATGCATCCAAGATCAATGCAACCTAGTTCGATGCAACCTAGTTCGATGCAACCTAGATCAATAAATACCAATCAATCAGTACAGAGTTGGCGAATCCAGTGCCGAGAACATCACAGTCAGCCACACACGCTGACTCGCCACTGGATGCATTAAATTGCAATTGGACACCGTGTCCACCGGATCGATTCCGTACCTTGAATCCGCACTGTATTTACAACGTGCTCGGAGCCGCATGATTACGCAGTTACAGTAAACTCCGTTCGAACGTCTCATTAAAATCGTGGAATCTGAAGTAAGGAGTACGATCGCGAGTCGCGTTCACTTTAGGCGCTTACCGGCGCATCCTGATTATGCATTAATGAGCCTCGCTCGGTCGGCACATCCCGCGGGAGAAATGTAACTCGGGTCTTTGCATCCCGAGGACCGACCACCGCCTAACGGCAGATCGATCGTCTTCTCTGGGGCCAGATTACAGTGATTAGTCCGGGCCACTTGTCTCGATCGCCGAGACGCGACGCTCGGTGCATCGCCGCGGCCTGTTCTCTAAATGCAATTTTTCTGCACCTCGTGCTCCTTTAAGGAAGCTATTCCAAGATTAAGCACGTTTTAATACACGCTTTAACATTTTAATATGCGTAAAAACTTAATAACATGTACGCGCTTTCTAAGTAACTTCCGATCCTTCAGAAAAATCGATGATGCGAAGATGAGGAAATACGAAATATCTGAGATTCGAAGATTTCTAGTTAATGTTCACGATTTGCCATACTTTGACCGGTCTAACTCGCGATTGCGATTTATAGTGATAACCTGTGAATGGTAAGACTGAGTTCATTTAGGCTTTCCACGATTTTTATTATAATGTATACTTGGATTGAGAAATTTATTCAATTATTTCCAAAAGGATCTTTGTGATTTCAACAAGATAATAATGCGAAACTGTTTCATTTTTATCGGAACAGAAGATTGACTATTAAATATAAATGTTACCGCGTTCTTTCAAGTTAGGATAAAATTGTGAGTAAAGATTTAAGCATTGCTGGAAATTTAGACACACGATAAGTAAGATAAATTTTCATTTCCTTCTAAGAAATGATTACAATCGAAAAAACTCTAGTCATTCGAATTCTGTAAAAAATTACACGGCTCCAATTTGTTTTCTTCGATGCTATGATTAGACTGCGGATCTTTCGCAAAATAAGAATTGTAACTCATAGGAGCCGAGTGCGAGTCGCCGTTTTCCTTAAACAACGTTATCAAGTGGAAATTAATGCATCTACATTCCCAAACGCGTTTAACATTTCAGTATTATAAATTTCACCCACCCACCATTACCGCAACTTAGTGCAACTGAGTGCAACCTTCCGACGAGATTACGAGCGTTCAACGATTCTTTAAAAAATCGAAAACGTCTGTCGAAGCGCTTCCTGGACGCATCGCCGCACGTATCATCGTTCCCGAGCACAGATCGGGCGATCGATGGGCGAACAACCGTCGCGGATTACAATGATTACTAATCGACTTTCGTTCGATTTTCTCGATCAACGATGCTCGTTCAACGATGATCGACTGCCCGTCGCGATCCGGCACGGATGAATCGCGGCGATCGCGGGGACCGTAATCGCGATCGAAGCGATTTGCAAGACTCGTGTGACCGTTTGCTACCGCGTCGCGCGCAACGAAGACGATGATTCTTCTTCTTTTATCCGGGCAGGAACGTAACAGAATTGCCAGTAATGGTGGTTAACGTCGAAATGACAAGTTGCCCTCGGAAAGGCAAGAGCTCGGGTACCCGCGGCGGTGACGGATTCAAGCGGCGATGAAGTGGTCTCAGCCGAGACCGTGAAAATCAGGGCAATCTCCGGGCTGTTAGGCGCTCCCGCCGCAGCCCGTCGTGTGAATTTCTTGCCGAGCGGGGTTTGATAACGCGCGCGCGCGCGCGCGTACCGGGCCCCGATTTTCGATGGACTGCATGAGTCGTGAGAAAACGGAATGTGCGAATGTGCCTGTTCGCGGCGAGGATGAGGTGAGGATGTTTGAAACAAACGTTACGTTGTCCGACGCGGCTGACGCGATTAAGCGTCGTTTAAGTGCACTCCTTGCTAGACGATATTTGCTTGGTTGTCAGATACACAGCTGTTGATTGCTGGTATAATCTCGTGATATTTTCTCGATTCGTTGCGCGAGCTGCTAATTTCGTTTCACTCTATTGCGTTGTGTTTTGTCATAGTTTGTCTGATCTTATTTTACGGTGTTTCCATGTACAAGGAGACGGATAGATTATTCGTATGAAATACAATCAAGATTATTATTTTCTTGGTTGTCGGAAGGTCGTGCAATTTTAATATCAAATTGATAAATTCTTATAAAATAATTTCGTATGAAATATAATCAAGATTATTATTTTCTTGGTTGTCAGAAGGTCGTGCAATTTTAATATCAAATTGATAAATTCTTACAAAATAATTTCGTATGAAATACAATCAAGATTATTATTTTCTTGGTTGTCGGAAGGTCGTGCAATTTTAATATCAAATTGATAAATTCTTACAAAATAATTTCGTATGAAATATAATCAAGATTAACATTTTCTTGGTTGTCGGAAGGTCGTGCAATTTTAATATCAAATTGATAAATTCTTACAAAATAATTTCGTATGAAATATAATCGAGATTATTATTTTCTTGGTTGACAGAAGCTCGTGCAATTTTAATATCAAATTGATAAATTCTTACAAAATAATTTCATATGAAATATAATCAAGATTATTATTTTCTTGGTTGTCAGAAGATCGTGCAATTTTAATATCAAATTGATAAATTCTTACAAAATAATTTCGTATGAAATACAACCAAGATTACTATTTTCTTGGTTGTCGGAAGGTCGTGCAATTTTAATATCAAATAGATAAATTCTTACGAAATGACAAGAATGTCATTTGTACCGAAATAATGCATAAAATAAAAAACTAAAAGAATGTCGCGTGCAATAGAAGAGGTACGATGAACGTAACTTTCTCAGATAATACGGAAAATATGTTTATTCACCGGGATGTTCATTCATCGGATAGATCAGCCTACATTTGTATGTATTAAGATTCCGTATCGCGAGTATGCAAGAAGATAGAGATTAGAAATAGGAACGTGATAGAATTGTAAGATAGATTAAGTTCGTGCGAAGGTATGAGTGAAGGTACAAGATTACAGAAAAAGACGAACGGGGCAACCGAACCGTAAGAATCAGGAAGCAAGAGATACACGACTGAGAAAACACGTAATTAAACGCATGTATGGTGGAAATGAAATTATGTATGTATACTAAGAGATTTCATATCGGGATAAACGATTCACGATGGTTCACGCTGAAGAAATGAAAATCACACGATTACAGTGAGAACGCCCACGATGCCGAGGCGCGCGCGCGCGCACACAGGCATCGCAAAAATAGCAGAAAATTGCACCAAAAACTCACCGTCCTCGCGTCCCTCCGCGTCCTTGGCCTGGATCAAAATAGTTCTGGAGTAAGACAGCTTATCCAACAGGTTCACCATCGTGGCCAGTCTGCTCCAGGCATCTCCGGCAGGGCTGCAACGAAAACTGACGTTATCTCCGCGGAACGAATCGAACTCGCATCGCTCCAGCCGTTCAACTATCAGCGGCGATCGCGAAATCAGAAACCGGAAGGATCCAACCGCGAGTGCTGCTTCCCTCTCGCAATAAATATCGTTGCTTGCTTCGGCGAGCTGCCTGAATGGATCAGCGAGGTGCGAGGGGAGTTATAATCGATACCGACTCGCTTGCGGATAAACTGATTCGACGTCTCAAGCTGCAAAGACACGATTAATAATATCGGACATAATCAGGTGTTCGAATCCATTTTGAAAGTCTTCTGCAAGTACTCTTTCGAGATGTTTGATCTCAACACTGATTATATTGTAATTTAATGTAATTGCTGGATAGTTGGTGAGATTGAAAATTGAAGATCGTTCGATTTGAAGGATAAAGAGAATTACAGAATTTGCACAGTTTTTGATTGGAACGAATTGTGCATGTTTTTTGATTGGAAGAAATTGTGCACATTTTTTGGTTGGAACAAATTGGACACATCTTTTAGTTGGTACAACTTGCGCACACTTTTTTCATTGGAACAAATTTTTCAGATTTTGCGATTGGAACAAATTGTGCACATTTTTTGATTGAAACAATTTGAAGATCGTTCGATTTGAAGGATAAAGAGAACTACAGAATTTGCACAGTTTTTGATTGGAACGAATTGTGCATGTTTTTTGATTGGAAGAAATTGTGCACATTTTTTGGTTGGAAGAAATTGTGCATGTTTTTTTATTGGAAGAAATTATGCACATTTTTTTATTAAAACAATTTGTGCACACTTTCTTTATTGGAACAAATTGGGCACATTTTTTGATTGGAACAATGTGTGTACACTTGTTTCATTAGAACAACTTGTGCACATTTTTTGATTGAAACAAATTGTGCGCATTTTTTGATTGGAACAACTTGTGCACACTTTTTTCAATTGAAACAAATTGTACACATTTTTTAATTGGAGCAACTTGTGCACATTTTTTGATTGGAACAAATTGTGCAAATTTTTTGATTGGAACAACTTGTGCACATTTTTTGATTGGAACAACTGTTGCACATTTTTTGATTGGAACAAATTCTGACCATTTTTAAATTCGAACAAATCGTGCACCATATTAAAATTCGCACAAATCAGGCACATTTTCTAAATCGTCAATCTTTTAAATCTATCTTCACGAAACGTGTCCAAGTTAGCCTAACCACGACTCCATGCATTCGGGTTCGCTGGTTCCGCGGTTCGGAACCGACGACACAAGATTTTCCATCACCGCGTTACCGTTCGGCAGCCTAAATACATTCGCTCGAAACAAACGGCCACGATCCGTTCGGCCGCAAGAAAATTGGCACCATCGGCGAGTTTGCGACGCGTATGTGTCGCGAGCATAACGACGCGATCGCAGAGGAGAGCGCGCGCGCGCGCGGGCTCGAGCGCGGTTTATCCGCCGGCCACTTCCGTGTTACTGTAAATCCAAAGTCGTCCGTTTAATTATTTCCACCGCGATGAATGGCAGCAAGCGGGGGATCATTTTCCAAGCTATCGATCATTCGATGGTATCGCTGGCTCGCGCTCGCCCGCGCACGTTCGCGGCCCTCGAGGCGGCGATAAAGAACCGAGGGGGGAAGAGAGAACACGCGCGAACGCAAAGAAAACGCGTACGACGCGTTCGGGCCGGCGATTAATCGATCCGCGTCATGAAAGGTCATTCGTTAATTGCGCCGGCCACGCGGTGCCATTCGTCCGATCAACGACTCCTCGCGGATAATTCGCGACGGCTTATTGAAAGCCGACGGACACCGCCGTTAATCAGACAGCATTTTATTATAGCGATGCTCGGAATGCGGTCCGATAGATCTAGTTCGACAGGCCAGAATTCGTTTAACCCCTTAATGCACAGTTTTTTTTTTAAAGGCCGGCCAAAAGAAATCAATTTTTTTTTAATGTAAAAAAACACTATTTAGAACGTTGTCTTGGCAAAAAAATTACAAAAATACAAAAATATTAAATATTTATACAATTGATATGATTTCCAATTTTCAGAATATTATTATTATTATTATTATTATTATTATTATTATATTTTATTTAACATTATATTTTAGTAAAATATATATTGAAAAATGAGCGAATCAGAATCTGAATATGAATACGCTGTCGGAAAGCGGCTCACAAGGAAGATATAAGTCGTAAATATCAATAAAACGATTGTTTTTTTTTTGCTTTCACATTGTTATTTTCAATTCTCGATCGCATTCGAGTGTGAAAAATTATAGCAACATAAAGTACAACGCGGCTCGAATTATCTTGAGTGTGCACAGTTTGGCCAGTTTAGCTCGAGTTAACTCGAGCGTGCACGTTAAGGGGTTAATAGGATTTACTTAGATGTTCGAGAAATATTAGAAGATTCTGTTGGCATAGCTCGCTGAATGTACACAAGGAATTCGTGTTAGTGTTAGATCGTGTGGATTTTCTTATGCAAAATAAAAATGTCTTTTAATTGAACTCGAGAGTTTCGCAGAATCACAATTGAGTTACTCAAGGCGATTCAACGTTGTTGAATCACTATGCAATTGAAATACAATGTAATTAAATTGCGAAATTGAGAGTTACGATGTAAATGAATTAGCAGAGCTCTGGTTGAATTATAGCGAATCCCGTTTGAGAGAACACTGCCACGATAATTAGCACTTCATCGTCCTTAACAATTCCTTATAATATCGTCCTTGATACAGTAATGTCTCCCTAACTGACGCTCAGATTCTGCAGAAAAATGGACAATTTGGGAAGAAGAGGCACGATTATGTCTCAGTTAGAGCTCTGGTTGAATTATAGCGAATCCCGTTTGAGAGAACACTGCCACGATAATTAGCACTTCATCGTCCTTAACAATTCCTTATGATATCGTCCTTGATACAGTAATGTCCCCCTAACTGACGCTCAGATTCTGCAGAAAAATGGACAATTTGGGAAGAAGAGACACGATTATGTCTCAGTTAGAGCTCTGGTTGAATTATAGCGAATCCCGTTCGAAAAAAACACTGCCACGATAATTAGCACTTCATCGTCCTTAACAATTCCTTATAATATCGTCCTTGATACAGTAATGTCTCCCTAACTGACGCTCAGATTCTGCAGAAAAATGGTCAATTTGGGAAGAAGAGGCACGATTATGTCTCAGTCAGAGCTCTGGTTGAATTATAGCGAATCCCGTTCGAAAAAAACACTGCCACGATAATTAGCACTTCATCGTCCTTAACAATTCCTTATAATATCGTCCTTGATACAGTAATGTCTCCCTAATTGACGCTCAGATTCTGCAGAAAAATGGACAATTTGGGAAGAAGAGACACGATTATGTGTCAGTTAGAGCTCTGGTTGAATTATAGCGAATCCCGTTCGAAAAAAACACTGCCACTGTTAATTAGCACTTCATCGTCCTTAACAATTCCTTATAATATCGTCCTTGATACAGTAATGTCTCCCTAATTGACGCTCAGATTCTGCAGAAAAATGGACAATTTGGGAAGAAGAGACACGATTATGTCTCAGTCAGAGCTCTGGTTGAATTATAGCGAATCCCGTTCGAAAAAAACACTGCCACTGTTAATTAGCACTTCATCGTCCTTAACAATTCCTTATAATATCATCCTTGATACAGTAATGTCTCCCTAACTGACGCTCAGATTCTGCAGAAAAATGGACAATTTGGGAAGAAGAGGCACGATTATTCGCCTCGTTTTTATAGTTGTTGAGAATCGGTAATTATAAAAACAAGGCGCAAGAATCAAATTAATCGTATCTCCTCTTCCCAAATTTCTTCCCATTTTTTCTCCAGAATCTGAGCGTCAATTAGGGAGACATAACTATAATTCCCTACAATATCATCCTTAATAATTCCTTACATCGTTCTTACAACAATGATAAAACGAGACAATTTTTCTTCAATGCCTCTATTTTACTTTCGTTCTTAGATTCCGATCACGGAAGAATCAAATTACGATGATCTCGAATAAACACGTAACGTTCGCCTTCGGTGGATCAGGTATGACACGTACATGACGAGTTGTTGCAGTGCAAGGGTTAATATAGCAATCATTCACTCGAATTAAAAACGATCGTCTGAAATAATGAAGGACGGCGGCGTGGTGAGCCTCCGCGTCTTCGTCCCCGGAGGCCGAACAGCAGCCATAACGGAAAAGAAGCGGGGAAAAGGACGGTCCGCCGAAGGTGATTGATTGATTGATCGCAATTATACGGTCCCGGGGCACGAGCGGCGCCTGATAGAAAGCCAACCTGCTATCCTCGGCGCGCACAACGATAAAAATCAGCGAAAAGCAGCGACAGCGGCGATGACGGCGGCGGCGCGGGGAGGGGCTAGGGCGGACAGTGATCCAAGAATTCGCGATCAACGGCAGATTAATCGGCGGATCGTGTCTTCTATAAATAAGGATCGTTTCTATTCGCGTCGTTGAGCAGGATCGGGAGAATCCTGATGTATCGCGGCGGGCCGCGTCCTTGCCAAGGAAACGCTCGCGCTCGCATAATTGTTAATCGCTAACAAGCAACAATAATTAACTCATCCAGCCGGAGATAGGGGCCCTCTCTGTGGCTGAGTCTGGTTGCGCAAAGAGGTGTTCGATGATCGCGCTCGTTCCTCGCAGTTACGGGACTAAAGGGGCCTTGAAACTCGTTTAATGGACGATAGATTGCATCAGTCGGGCAACAGCGACTATTTTCTCTTCTTTTCGCTTCGTCGATCCGCCTTTTTCTTCTGTCTCGTTAGAAAGATCCAGCGGATCGATATTCGGTGCCGAGGGCTCGCCGCCGGCGGCGGGGGGGAGGGATCCCGGACAAAAATCGTTGTCTTCGATCTTACCGCTCGAATATTCGACGAAAACACGCGCTTCTGCGGCCGGCCATTGTCCACATTCTCTCCGCAGCCAGCCGGTGCCCTTAACCCGGCAGGGTTAGGGCTCCCCCGTGGGAGTCACGGGGAAATTTGTTATTCTTTTGTCATCGTCGTGACTTTCTTGGAACACCTTAACCGCCGCGCGGTGGTTCTTTATCGGTGAAAATGTAACTAGGTCCGATTGAGATCGTTTAGCTGAATGTGCGTTCAGTCGAACACGAAATCGAAAGACTCGTTAAAAATCGCAAAAGCAGGATCAATTCGCATACAAATTCTTTAATAGAGAAGTATTAGAATAGTATAGTAAGAGAGAGAGAGAGAGAGAGAGAGAGAGAGAGAGAGAGAGAGAGAGAGAGAGAGAGAGAGAGAGAGAGAGAGAGCAGGCTAAAACGCAAACAACTCCTCCCCGTCCCCTAATTGCCCTAATTTTACTCTTAACTCTTCATCCATATCTGTTAAACTTGTCGCTAAAAGTAGTAAAAGCCACGTGCTATTGCATGTACTGTATAGCTATTTCAATAAATTCGCATACAAATTGTTTGATGGCGAACTATTGGAGCAGTATAGTTAAGGAGGCTAAAACGCAAACAACTGCCCCCGTCCCTTAATTTCCTTAATTTTACTCTTAACTCTTCATCCATATCTATTAAACTTATCGCTAAAAATAGCGAAAGCCACGTAATATTACATAAACTGTATAGTTATTTGTTAATATTATGTGAATAATAAATACAGATAAATAAACGATAATAAAATAAAATTTCCTTTCTATTTATAATCGCATTCATCAATTTTGTTCTATGGATTTCTTGAAGTGCCTGTTCTAGACGCGTTAATTTTTGTACAAACTTCGCTGAAACGTTCGAAGATTTGCACAAATTGTCAGACAATAGATAGCCAAATAACAATCCGGATCTCTGTCGTCCGAGTGTTAACGCATTTCCCTAATCCGATGAATTATGACACGATAACCTAGTTACACGAGTTAACTTTATTATAGTGAACATTTTCAGTGTACCACTTCTTGATGGAAAACTACAATCAACAACGAAAGTATTCGTCCATCTGGTACCTTCGGGATCGCATTTTCTCATAGATTAGTTTCTATTTTTTCTACAAGCTATTCATTCATCCGCGTGTTACGTTGTCTCATTTCTGTATCGTTACGCTAACTTCTGAAGCAACGAGTCAAAGGCAGTTAATTCTCGGCCACCCTTTAAATCAACATCATTAAGAAAACGTTTCGTACGATCGATTATGATTCGTACGTACACCGTTGCAATAACAAAAACGACACACAGTTTCGAAAGAGAGCTGTCAAAACGAACGTTACGTAAGAAGTAACTTCCTTATTAAAAAAAAAAAAAAAACAAAAAAAACACAAAATTGACATCGACTTTTTCGACTACTCTATAAAACGGCCCCATTAAGAAATCAGTAACGAAATGCTTTGTGCATCTACGGTTGCAATAAAAAGTTCGACAATGTCAGTGAACAGCTACAAAAAGAAAAGACTATATTTCGTACGATCATCCTCCATTGTGCTCTCAGGCAAAGAATTAATACAGCGAGAATACAGTGAGAATATCTTGATCCGAGGAATCGTAGTTGTGTGTGTGTACACTAAAAGAAAATGGGTTATGTCAGCCTTGACACGCAGCGATCGGATCGTCCGCAGTATTTGGCTCGCAGTAATAGATACGCAACCGCAGTAATATATGCGCGCGAATGATTTCTTTACATTACGCTCTTTAATAGCGTAATGTAAATTATTATTAATATAATATAATGAAATAAAAATGAATATAATATTGATAAACAATATTTTGAGAAAAATAAATGTTCAAGTTAAAGAATAATAAGTATAGCTCGAGTATGTCAATTTATTGGCAGCAAAAGGTCTTATTGGGTTGGCAACTAAGTAATTGCCGATTTCAGTTATAGATGTCTCTCACTCCCATTTTTATGATATCGGTATATGTTATATTATGAAATTATTATTATGTTATTTTTTATTATCCGTGAATGTTAGCAACTGGACAAATTGAATGCAGCGGTCAAGGAAAAGCGACCAGAATTGGTCAATCGTAAAGATGCCATTTTCCAGCAGGACAATGCTAGGGCAATGCTGATTTCAGTTATAGATGTCTCTCACTCCCATTTTTATGATATCCGTAAATGTTATATTATAAAATTATTATTATTATTATTATGTTAATTTTTATTATCCGTGAATGTTAGCAACTGGACAAATTGAATGCAGCGGTCAAGGAAAAGCGACCAGAATCGGTCAATCGTAAAGATGCCATTTTCCAGCAGGACAATGCTAGGCCGCACACGTCTTTGTCCACTCGGCAAAAATTGATGGATATTGGTTGGGAATTGATGTTACACCCACCATATAGCTCTGATCTCGCGCCATCGATTACCACTTATTTCAATTCCTGGACAACTCCCTTCGTGGTAAAACTTTTAACGACGATGACGCTGTAAAATCTCACTTAACTCAGTTTTTGGCCGAAAAGGATCAGACTTTCTACGAGCGTGGAATTTTCGAGTTGTCAGAGAGATGGCAAAAGGTCATCGAACAAAATGGAAAATACATTACAGATTAAACTTCGTTCCAAGTAAAAAAATTTTTTATTTCATTGAACAAATCGGCAATTACTTAGTTGCCAACCCAATATTTCCTCGGTCAAATTTCGCCTCGATCGAGAAACCGCAGTAATACCCGCGCTTAGCCTATATATTTAATACGTAGCAAAGCCAGCAACGAATTGTTCGAAACGGAAGAATCTAGCAGGGGAGGAATGCGCACGGCGGTCTCGCGGCACATCGGCCAATCCACGCGTCGAAGTCACCGGCTCACGAACCTGTTCCGTTCTCGAAACGTCGAGCGTGTGGGAGTGACTCATCGAAATAAAAGCATCCGGTCGTGGTGCGCGACGGCGATGCAAAACCACAGGGACGTTCGAGGAATGGTCGATCAACGTGTAATTATCTTCTTACGGTCTTCTCGATGATTGACAAAGGAGCCGTGGCCGCGGGAACCGCTGGAAAAGATCGACTGGTCTCGCTAACGACGCTCGAAAACCGAGGAACGGGGCTCCTTTAACCGCCGCGAGGAATAAAGGACTGCCTGCGTCACCAGACTCTTTGTAAGGGTCCGGAAAAATACGGAAATTTCCAACTTCGTCGGCTAAATTTCAACGCGACCGTGGGAGTCTCGGCATTTTGCGGCCGCTTAGAACGATAAATCGTCCCGATGGAATTTCCAGCCGATCGGTTCGTTTCTGACTTAATTGGAGAAACAACCGGAGCAAAGCCATCGTCGGAAATGTGCGCACGTGGTCGACGTGCGTTTTAAGAGAGGCTAGATACGTCGCGAGATTTCTAGGAAAGATTTCTGAAATTTTTATATTTATATTTTATATTTATTATGATTTCGTCATCTTCATTCGTTTGCAGATCACAGTAACGTTAACGGATTTCGAGAAATTTGAAGGTAAAATTAACCCTTTGCTCTCGTAGCCATTTTAATTGTAAATCTAAATTAGCTTTTCCGACTTGTAGTATTTCTATTTTATATAATAAATGATGTATCAAAGCCTTGCGAAGGAATAATATGTTACGACACTAAATAAAGAATGTTTAATATTTCATAATTTCGTTTAGAGAATCCGACGATACAGTAAATTCGCTTAGATTTTGCACAAAAATGAACAATTTCTGAAGAGGAGATACGATTATTCGAGCCTCGCGGCTCCTTATTATAGTCGTCGACAATCGGTAACAATAAAAACGAGACGCAAGACTCGAATAATTGCATCTCCTCTTCTCAAATTGTCCATTTTTGTTTACAAGCTGAAGAAAAATTGGGGAGAATTTACTGCAGATGGAAGAGTGACTGCGTGAAGAGAATCGAGAGAGAAAAGATGTGAGAGCAACGTGAGAGAGGGAGAGAGAGAGAGAGAGAGAGAGAATAATACGATAATTTGTCATTTTGTTATTAGATAGAGTCATTATATTAAACGTGTTGAATAATCAATGGATCCACCTCATAAGTACTACTATTGAAATTGAGCAAATGACAATAATTTCAATTTATTGTTATAAACGTTCACCGCGAGATCAATGTTAAATCGCAAGAGTCAAACAATTGCATCTCCTCTTCCCAAATTGTCCATTTTCGTGTTACAATCTGACCAAATCAATTACGAAGAATTTACCGTACCTCCGCGAAACGCGCGAAACTCGTATCGCATTCGACGAATGAACCTTCGAATCTGTACAGAATATTCCGTTAACCATTTTCGACGAACATGACGGTGCGTCAATGTACTACATCTCTCGACTTTGTATCCAAGAGGAAAAAAAAGAAACTGAACGCGCGAGCACGGACCCCGCGCTTGCGAAATCGTCGAAGTATTGGGTTGGCAACTAAGTAATTGCCGATTTGTTCAATGAAATAAACAAATCTTTTTTACTTGGAATGAAGTTTAATCTGTAATGTATTTTCCATTTTGTTCGATGACCTTTTGCCATCTCTCTGACACCTTGAAAATTCCACGCTCGTAGAAAGTCTGATCCTTTTCGGCCAAAAACTGAGTTAAGTGAGATTTTACAGCGTCGTCATCGTTAAAAGTTTTACCACGAAGGGAGTTGTCCAGGGATCGAAATAAGTGGTAATCCGATGGCGCGGGATCAGGGCTATATGGTGGGTGTAACATCGATTCCCAACCAATATCCATCAATTTTTGCCGAGAGGACAAATACGTATGCGGCCTAGCATTGTCCTGCTGGAAAATGACACCTTTACGATCGACCAATTCTGGTCGCTTTTCCTTGACCGCTGCATTCAATTTGTCCAGTTGCTAACATTCACGGATAATAAAAAATAACATAATAATAATAATAATTTTATAATATAAGATTTACGGATATCATAAAAATGGGAGTGAGAGACATCTATAACTGAAATCAGCATTGCCCTAGCATTGTCCTGCTGGAAAATGGCATATTTACGATTGACCGATTCTGGTCGCTTTTCCTTGACCGCTGCATTCAATTTGTCCAGTTGCTAACATTCACGGATAATAAAAATTAACATAATAATAATAATAATAATTTCATAATATAACATTTACCGATATCATAAAAATGGGAGTGAGAGACATCTATAACTGAAATCAGCATTGCCCTAGCATTGTCCTGCTGGGAAATGACACCTTTACGATTGACCAATTCTGGTCGCTTTTCCTTGACCGCTGCATTCAATTTGTCCAGTTGCTAACATTCACGGATAATAAAAAATAACATGATAATAATAATAATTTCATAATATAACATTTACCGATATCATAAAAATGGGAGTGAGAGACTTCTATAACTGAAATCGGCAATTACTTAGTTGCCAACCCAATAACAGAGAGCCAGCTCAACGTCTCAACCAGTTCGCCGTGGTTCTACGTCGAAGAAGAACATCGTCGACGTTCAGCCACGGTTTCGTCGGCAGGCCAAGTTAGCCTGAATTTCGCGCGAGGTGCGACGACCAAAGCCGCTTGGAAGAAGCGCGCCGGTGGAAGTGTGACGCGGGTCACGGTCAACCGCTGTATCGTATCAAAACTCGATCTACAGTCACGCAGAGGTTCGCGGCGAGAGATTCCTGCGGGCCGACTGCTTCGTCGATCCTTACCTAGCCCATCCCGCGCAATTATCGGCCGGGGAACGAACGGCTTCTAATTTGACGAAGAACGTGCGTGCAAACGTCGTCGGACGTTGTTCCCCCCCTGCCCGATCCTCACCCCGGCTCCTCTCCCGCCGTCCACTTTTTTCACGATCCACGCCCGCTTTTGTCGAACCGATTAATCTCCGAGAGTGCCAGGACAGAGAGAGGGAGAGAGACAGAGAGAGAGAGAATCTGAGAAAATGAGAGAGAGAGCGAGAGAGAGAGAGAGAGAGAGAGAGAGGGCGAGACAGATTTGTGGAGTCGGCTCGCGGGGCAGCCTTGCAACAAGGAACCTTCGGTTCTGTCGCAGCTGCGCGCCACTATTAATTCAGGTTGACACTTCAGGTGTTTTGAATTATGACTGTTGTGTTGGACTATTAATTCTCGCTTGGACATCAATTTCTCAGGCTGGGAAAGTTCGGAGTCGCTGCTAGAGACATCACCCGCGGCCGCCTATGCCAGCCAACTAAGCTAGGCGTCCTCTTCCAGGACGCGGCGATCGTCCCTGATTTATCGAGACGATAACACGCGAAATTTCCTTGTAAACCGCTTAATTGTTCTTGGGATTTAGACGATCCTCGCGGCTGCGCCGACGATTTCGTATCGGGTGGCGATCTGTTGAGAGAGATTTGCATTCGGGTGACCGGTACGAAAAGGTGCTGCGAACAGTCTCGCTGGGTTCCTGGATCTTTCTTGATGACGAAACTTGCTTTAATTAGATTCGTTGTATTTTCAATGAAATAATCGGGGAAACAGTGCATTTTTTAAGAATCGTATGCACTCGATACGCGAGCATTTGTGTGGAGGAGTCACGCTTCAGCTTGGGTGACGCGATCTTTTTATCAATATTGGAACTAAATTTGTGTTATAATCTATTAAGTAAAGTGAGAAGTTGATTAGAATCTACGAGATTCGCGAGAGCGTAGCACAAGTAATTTGTACAATAAATCTCGTTTTCTCTTACATTATGAGATCAGTTGTTCCGATTTTGTGTGATTCTTATAGTCATTGCTGCGGCAGTCTTGTTGAAACCATAAATCGCACTCCGACAAAAGAATATTGAAAACGTCTGTAAGTTGATCTACTTTGATTTCGATCGTTGTTTAATAATTTTGTGTTGAAATTTGAAAGACTAGTTCGCTCTATTTTAATCTAACTAAAAATAGTATTATCATCGCTATTAAAATTTTTGTTGCGGATAAGTACAGATACATTTAAAAATATCAACCCTTAAAAATATCAACAATCAATTTTAAACAACGCAAAGCTGTCTTAATTAACCATTTCTATTATTTGATTCGTACGCGGTATTTATGGCAGCCCCACACTGTTTAATTTATTGTATTTATGAAAATTTTTATCCGCCAGAATTATTATATGATTTATAACATGAAACGTAATACAGTACAAGTAATATGATCTGTGAATGGCATTCGCATGATACGAGTATAATATAAAATTGTAAAAATAATACAATACAATACAATATAACATATATATATATATATGTTATATTGTATTGTATTGTATTATTTTTACAATTATATTATATATATTTACAATTACAATATATATATATATATATATATATATATATATATTCTAATATATTATTATATTATATTATATTATAATATAATATATAAATATATATTAATATATAATATATATTTATATATATTATAATATTACAATATATTTAATATATTGTAATAATTGTAATTGTATATTGTAAATAATTACAATATATTTAATATATTGTAATAATTGTAATTGTATATTGTAAATAATTACAATATATTTAATATATTGTAATAATTGTAATTGTATATTGTAAATAATTACAATATATTTAATATTATATATATTGTAATATTAAATTATTAAATATATTGCAATATTAAAATTATTAAATATATATATACAATATAACAATAATACAATACAATATAAAACAACCGACAGTGAATTGGTGAAATTAATTCCGGATTCTCATGAACTTTTGGCTAGGAGTGTAGACAATTATGATTAGCGCATAGAGCACGCCGCGGCCCCGTATCCCGTAGGTAGATGAATGAAGTCGACGGATGCGGAATTATCGGCCGCAGGAGCGGGCGAAAAAAAACAACTTCTTTCAATGAATAATTTGTGGCCGTAGCGTAATCTGCTGGCGAGTGTATGCATCGCGCACAGTTACCGACCGGACGTCGGAGTTAAGAGCCAGATTCCGACCGCAGACCGCAAAACCGCAGGATCACGGGAGTTCGAGATATCGAGCATTCTTTCCCCCCGCCCATCCCCGTGGATCTCCTTGATCCTAATATACGCGACCGCGTGCAGGATCGGCGCCCAGGAAAATTCATTTCTGCTGCTTGGATGCAGGGGTTTAACCGAATCGCCGAGGATTACCCCAAAAATCCCGGCGTTGCGACGGGTGCGCCGAAAACACGGCTTCCCAATGCTTCCTAAATTCGCCATATTGAAACGCGAAACGAAGGAAAAATATAATCCTAATTAAAATCGACGAAATATTCAATAAAATTGCAGCTCAAATTGCTGTTTGTTTCTGCTTTTCCTTTTTTTTTAATGCAGAAAAATGCACTGGATGCAATAAGACAAAAAGAGAAAAAATATAATTTCTGTAATCAGATATTTTCGAAGCAATTACAAAAGACTGGAGTTGCGTAAAAATTTAGTTTTCGTCCAAAATATTTCAGTGACTCAAAATGCATTAGTGGGCTTCGAAGATTATTTTTTGTTATGTAATAAAATCTGAAATCTACCCATAATTCACTGTAATAATTAATAACCAACGCGCCGATCCTCCTGCGCAATGGTACCCCAAGAATGCGCCATTATTCCACCGACATTGAAAACGATATATTTCTACGACGAACAATGGAATATTATTTATTTGACCACGGTCGGATCCTTCGTCGAATAAACGTCGAATAAATAATAAACGAATGAAATAAAAAAATTGAAAATATTTAACGGGAAGTATGTTGACAGGACTCACCCTACTCTGTAGTCCGTGCACGACGGTGGCGGGTTCCAAACGGTGCTATGGCAGAGCATCCAATCGCACCAGATCTAGAACAAAAAGTGCCAAGGATGAACGATAGCCCCGGCTGGAATGAGAGGAAACGTTCCTATTTATAGAAAGGCTAGGGAGACGAGATTTCATTTCACGCGGCCAGCGTTCATCTATCTTTTGGAAAGTGAATCGTATTCCGGCCGTCCCGTATCACGGCTACATTATCGGCAATATTAATGGTCACGCGTAGGACAAGAGCAAAACTCGCTATTATATTCCCATGACCAGGACGGCGTTTCGATACCTATCGCACTATTCGAGGAATGTTCACTTGCCTGCAGCGATTCCGGCGATAAACAAATTCCGCCGCATACCGCGTGGTTCGCTAAATTTCGAACGGTATCGTTCAAGCAAGCAACAGTTTATAATTAATTACCGCGCGTTACGCATAGCCTTAACTGCACCCGGCTGCACTCCCGCGAACGTACAATTGGCAGACGCAAGGCCCACCGCAAGGCCCACAAAACGCAAGAGGGCGCTGCCCCCGAAAACCGCCAGCCGCGCATTTTAAACGTAAAATTTTAAATTATATATATATATATATAATTTAAAATTATATATATATATATATATATAATTTAAAATTATATGTATAGTGATTTTATATATAATTTTATATATAAAATTTATATATATAGTGCATATATATATATATATATATATATAGTGCATTTTAATCGATCATTTTACCAGCATAATTTATACGGTAACACGGACTGACACGATATTGTCTCGCATTTTCCAAAATAAATGTAAAAACAGGATTTTACAGGACGTTACTACTGAATAATTAGAATCGAAATCATAAGACGCATGATACCGAGCGCGTTTTCAACCTTATTTCACTTTACAGATCTCTAAAAAGTTGATTACACTGAAATATGCCAGTAGAATAATGAATTTTTAAATCTGGACTAATAATTTCGAACGAGTTTGTTACAAAAAACTTGGCATGATCATTTAGCATTTAGCATTTACCTGCGACACATAGTTAATACATGCATCTCCGCGAGAATTCTACATAGAATTGTCTGTCGTCAATTTCTACAATAAATATCGCCGAACGGATGATTAATAACACAATAGAACAATGTGTCAAGGTATCGAGAGAATCTATCGAACGGATTGACATCGTCGACAGCCAGAAACGATCCTGGGCACGTGTCACAGGGAGATGCGACGCGAGAACAATCCGCGACTGTTCCGCAACAGCCGAAACCAGGAAGAGCCGATGACGCCGCCGCGATTCCAATAGCTTGTCATAGGCTGACCTTTATCGATAGAACGTGCGTGCATAGCTTACGTGCGATAGGTGCATTAATCGCGAACGCCGGATTGCATAATAAGTCGAGACACGAACGGACCCAGGCCCGGGGAACTTGACAACGGCCACCGGCGGACCCTTGCGTGGGTGCGAACTAAGCGCGATGCTTCATAAATTCTCGGCCGGTTAGGCTCGCGAACGCGACACAGGATTATGGCGATGACGAGGCGGCCGACAATCCGATCAAGTTTTACGAAATACAGTAATGTCTCCCTAACTGACGCTCAGATTCTGCACAAAAATGGACAATTTGGGAGGAGGAGGTACGATTATTCGAGCCTTGCGACTCGTTTTTATAATTTTGGACCATTTATAACTATTGGGTTGGCGACTGAGTAATTGCCGATTTCAGTTATAGATGTCTCTCACTCCCATTTTTATGATATCGGTAAATGTTATATTATGAAATTATTATTATTATTATTATTATTATGTTATTTTTTATTATCCGTGAATGTTAGCAACTGGACAAATTGAATGCAGCGGTCAAGGAAAAGCGACCAGAATCGGTCAATCGTAAAGATGCCATTTTCCAGCAGGACAATGCTAGGGCAATGCTGATTTCAGTTATAGATGTCTCTCACTCCCATTTTTATGATATCCGTAAATGTTATATTATAAAATTACTATTATTATTATTATGTTATTTTTTATTATCCGTGAATGTTAGCAACTGGACAAATTGAATGCAGCGGTCAAGGAAAAGCGACCAGAATCGGTCGATCGTAAAGGTGTCATTTTCCAGCAGGACAATGCTAGGCCGCACACGTCTTTGTCCACTCGGCAAAAATTGATGGATATTGGTTGGGAATTGATGTTACACCCACCATATAGCCCTGATCTCGCGCCATCGGATCACCACTTATTTCGATCCCTGGACAACTCCCTTCGTGGTAAAACTTTTAACGATGATGACGCTGTAAAATCTCACTTAACTCAGTTTTTGGCCGAAAAGGATCAGACTTTCTACGAGCGTGGAATTTTCAAGTTGTCAGAGAGATGGCAAAAGGTCATCGAACAAAATGGAAAATACATTACAGATTAAACTTCGTTCCAAGTAAAAAAAATTTGTTTATTTCATTGAACAAATCGGCAATTACTTAGTTGCCAACCCAATATAATAATAAATCAAGACTCGAATAATCGTATCTCCTCTTCGCAAATTGTCCATTTTTGTGGTTAATCTGGACGTCAATTAGAGAGACATTACTGTACTTTGCACGAAGATTTCGCCGCTATTCGACGACGGAAATTACCCTGCGAGGAAGAGCATCGATATTTTTTTAAATAACGTCGTAAAACGACGTTCGAACCATCGACGAAAGCAAAGTAATTTATTTAATGCTTCTATGGTAAGTGATTTTTACAAGATTTTATGGTAGTCACGATTAAATTCAATTTTTATGTCGTTCTAAAACGATTTATTTCCAAAATTGCTTTAGATCAACGTTAATCCGCCTTTTAAGCTCGACAATAATTTCTAGAAGCTGTCAGAAAATTGAAATCGAACGTTCGAGCTCTTTTTCAACGTTTTTTAAAGCCACGAAAATCGAAAAAATTTTGCATATTTGCGTCGGTGAATTTCAAGGATACGCGCTCACACGGAAATTAATATTCTGAATAATTTCAGAAACTGAATAATTAGGGTCCAGATAGGATTATTATTGAAAAGTTCACGGAACCATGATAGATCTAATATTCCGCGATTGCGATTATCCGCCTCGCGCGATTAAAACGGCGCGGTTTTTCCCCGGTACGGTGAAAGTTTCTCGGAAAAAGGGGATCTTGATAGGCGGGTCCCATTAGATATGCCATAGATAACGGAAATACCTTGATAGCTGGTAAAAGGACTTGCATGTCCTCGCTAACAACCATCCGCGACTCTTCGCCGCTGTCCAACTGAGACTTGAGCAAGGACACGCCACGTTCTAAAATCAGATTGAACATCTGCAAGGATACGACCAGTGCCCTTTCTTGGACCTCGGACCGGTACCCCTGCTCCATTTGGGCATCTGAAACAAACAGACGGAAAAATCGAACCGTTAGCCAACATGGACGCGACATTTCAACTCGCTCGCTGCCGAAACAGTTAGCTTCAATCCAGCGTGGAATTCTCAACTTTGCGCCGGGAACTCGCGGTTTGATGGAACGCGAACTCCGCTGCGCGCCGCTCGGACGGATCTATCTAAAACAAGCCTATAGCACGCTCGTTTCCGTGAATACCTGCTGGAACATGTTGCATTACCGTTTTCATTACATCGCGAAATGTTTCCGTCAGCTAGAACCGCTCTGTTCCGTTCGCGCTTCGATCAAATCTTTACCGTTGATCTTTAGTAGCCGTTGAATTTGATTTACAACCGGTGCGAAGATGTCAACCCCTCGACCAGTCCAGCTCGCGACACCGATTTCTAATAATAACCTGTCGAGTACGAATGTTATTCCGTTTTTTTATTTTTTTTTATTTTTTTAAGTCGAAATAAAATTATATTATTATAATATTATATAATATATTATATATATTATTATATATTATTATATATAATATTAAATATATTATTATATTATTATATATAATATTATATAATATATTATATATTATTATATATAATATTAAATATATTATTATATTATTATATATAATATTATATAATATATTATAATATTAATATCTCTTGTCGTTAACATTTAATCGCCGAAGCAAACGTGGTCGCGCTATGAATAACAATTTTTGTTTCTCCCTTCAGAAATTATTTATTACAATCGAAAAACATATAATCGTTGTGACTGCGAAGATAATGGCACCGCGAGGAGTTAATTAATGGTAGAATGAAAACGATGGAACTGGTTCTTCGTTCTGTAGAATTCTTCGAGCTGTGCGGATCTATGCGCGACATAAAAATATTTGTTGTACTTCGAAACGAGCGGCGTTGTCAAACAAATTGTTTCACCGCTTTCTCGAGATTCTATCGCGATCTAAAATAACCCGTTGATCTTCAGCTCGTCGCTGTAGTCGTAAATGCGTAAAAACCGCGGTTATATTCGTTGCTTAACTCGACAGCACTTCGATTAATTTTTATAGATTTCGAGCCGTCGGTGTAAACTTATATTATCTTGTCGCGGATAACCGTCGACGTTGCGCTGGTGAAATGTTCCAATTTTCTTCAATTTACGATCGACGATTAGGATTATTGATAGTTCTGTAAAAGTAGGATTCGCGGTGATTGATTGAATATATGTATCCAAAGAAAGGAACTTCATTCAATTGATTCTCCGTGAATGTACTTTTACAACTGTCGATAATCCTGATCGTCGATCGTTAATTGAAGAAAATTAGAACACTTTTCAGCGTGGTAACGTCGCCGATTATCCGCGACAAGATAATATAAGTTTACACCGATTGCTCGAAATCTATAAAAATTAATTGAAGCGCTGGCATGTCCGAGTTAAGTAACGAATGGACCGTGGATTTTACGCATTTATGACTACAGCGGCGAGCTTGACGCGATGGTAAGATCGTTAGAATTTTAAAAAAAGGACGAACAATTTGTTATATGCAATATATATTATATTGTATTATATTATATTTATATATATTGTATTATAGAATATATATATATATACCTCTAAAGCCGATTTTATTTTATAATAAATATATATATATAATAAATATATTTTATAACAATAAATACAATGGCCCAGACTTTCAGCGATTTTTATTGCAAACATATACATATTTGCAATATACAAGGTGTCCCGAGAATGTCTCGCAATTCGGAAATGAGAGGTTCCTAAGGTCACTCGAAGCAACTTTTTCCTTTGCGAAAATTTTCTCCGAGGCTTCGTTTACGAGTTATTAACGAGAAACACTGACCAATAAGAGGCGAGCTTGGCTGGCGCGCGGCGGCCCAGCCAACAAATGCGCGGAGCCTAGTTGGCTCGGCTGTCTCGCGTCAAATGCTCTCGCCTCTGATTGGTCACTGTTTTTCGTTAATAACTCGTAAACGAAGCCGCCGATTGCATTTTCGCTAAGGAAAAAGTTGCTTCAAATGACCTCACGAATCCCCTACTTTCGGATTGCGAGACATTTTTGGGACACCCTGTATATATATTACAATAAAAATCTTGAAAGTCCGGGCTAAAGATCGCTGAAAGTCTGGGCAATGATATTTATCGTTATCCCCACGAAATAAGATAAAATCGCCTTCAGTGGTCCGCGAAGCTAGCGTTAAACAAACTAGAATGGCTCGTCAAGTCGTAAACCTAAATTGCCGATCGAAGGGCAACGAGAGTTGCCCATCGGCGAGCCCTCCCTAAAGGCACCGGCAAAACTATTTTTAAGGATCGATCATCGCGGAGAGCTAAGCTACTGTTTACGGCATCGCGGGGTAGTAAACGCGAGGGTACGTCGAACAAATCGATGCGGGTACGATTACTCGCGTGATTCCGTGTAATTGTAGCAAAGGCGAGCAGCTTCTGGTTTCGCGAACCGGTGGCTACGAGGGAGGGGGGAAAGGGGGAGAGGACGAGGCGCAGCAAGAAAATCGGCGTAGAGACCCTACCGTGCGATTAATACCGAACTCTGGAAATGTTTGGCCTCCGTAACAGAAGAACACGCGCGGAGCGAAGAAAGCGAACTAAAAATTACGCGAGGAAGCAAGGAGGGTGAGGGGCGAGGGAGGGAGACGCGGAAGCGAATCCCGGCCGAGGAAGACCAAGCTTTTCATTATCTCGTATATCCATCGCGGGTAATCGGCATAGCGAACATTTTAACGTCGTTCCCAGCGGGTTGGGAACGAGACTAACAGAAACCGTGCAGCCGATCGGGCGAAACGAGCGGGGAGAAGGCCCGGCTACTTCGCGAAGGCGACATTGTGCGGCACCTTTCATCTAGGATCACCGCGCGACTATCTTCGTCCCCGAGCTCTGACCACGCCGAACATCCATCGACGACGTTCGTTATTGATCCGGCCGTAAGCCATCGCGGAATTTCAACCAGGATCGGTTCCGACGAAAATTGAAAACGCCTGCTCGCCTGTCCCCTCAATTATGTCCGGATGCAGCGTCGCGAAACGAGAAAAATGACCGCGTTAATCGCAACGTATTAGAGTAGAATAGACGTTCGCTCTCTCTCTCTCTCTCTCGCAATAGATTCGGTAGGTTGAAAATAATGGAGCGATATTTTTGCAATGTTTCTAGTTGCTCGCCTGCCCCCTTAACCCTTTGCGCTCGAAGCCATTTTAACTGTAAATCTAGATTAATTTTTCTGATTTACGGCATTTCCATTTTATACGATGTGCATTTTATGCGTATGAAATTTAGTTTTTTGACTCATACGACAATTAGACTTTTGACGATGTTTTTACGTCTAGATTTTTGTAATATAAAAATTATCTTGGAACGTGATGTAACAATTTTTTTAATGGCGCCTCAGAGTCACCACTCGAGTGCAAAGGGTTAACCCTTTGCATCCGAAGCTATTTCAACTGTAAATCTAGAATAATTTTTCTGGCTCATAGCATTTTTATCTTATACGACGAAGTGCATTTTATGCATATGAAATTGACTCTTGTGACTCGCGCAACAGTTACGCACTTAACGATTACTTAAATCTAAATTTTGTTGATATAAAAATTATCTTAGAACGTGATTTAACAAATTTTAATGGTGTCTCAGAGTCACCGCTCCAGTGCAAAGGGTTAATTATGTACGGATGCATCGTCGCGAAACGAGAAAAATGACCGCGTTAATCGCAACGTATTACAGCAAAATAGACGTTCGCTCTCTAATAGACGTTCGCAACAGATTCGGTAGGTTGAAAATAACGGGGCGATATTTTTGCAACGTTTCTAGTGTTTCTTAGATTGAAATATTAAGAAATGCTGTATTCTTTTTTGTTTTGGAACTCTTGTCGATGCTCGTTTGAAGCAAATATTGGTGTAGAAAGATCAAATATAAGTTAATTGAGGATGTTCATTCATCTTCTGGTTTCATTGTACTTTTTCTACGTGTCTCGTAAGAAACTGGAATCTTTTGGGAGTTTATTTAAAATTGCAGTTATTCATTTTAATTAGAAATGCTTGAAATTCGCGAAACTTCGCAGTCTAATCGCTGAACTTGCTGCACAAGAATGCTACATATTTTGTGAAACAACGTCGAAAATCGCGACTTACTGCGAACGATGCTCATGTAATATGAAAGTACAATGCTCTGCGAATTTAACAGTGAAAAAGTACAAATCAAAAAAAATTCTTACAAATTGCTTTAACCCCTTAATGCACAATTTAAAAAAAAAACCGACCAAAAAAAATCAATTTTTTTTATCTAAGAAAATACATATTTGGACCTTAATTTCAATAAATATGTAAAAAAATGCAAAAATTACTAAAAATTCAATAAAAATAGTGGATAAATAATTATAGTGAATATTGAATCGCATTGCAGATCGAATTTTGTACCCATCGTACTGTTTTTCAATTAATATAGGTAACATAACATAAGTTGCGACGCCGACCGTATATATACGGGTCTGCACATTTTGGCCGGTTTTGCACGCCCGTGTTAATACGTTTCTGCGCGTTAAGGGGTTAAACTAGGGGTGTCAAACTCGCGGCCCGAGATGAACATTTTTGCGGCCCAGTCAATATATCCGACGCAAAGTAAAAATCAAATAGAAATGTGAATTAGAAATTTTGAAAGTAGTCTCGGCCAATAAAATTTCTCCCGAAATAGGAAAGATAGTATCAAAGAAGAGATGTGAAGTATCAGGACGTAAACAATAATTTAACTTTATATATGTTTATTACAATGTATTAGTCAATATAAAAATATTTGTTTCTATGAACATTGATTTTTTTTGCGACCCACCTAAAGTTAACACGTTCCCTGCCAGACCGTTTTTTGAAGACTTTCCGTTCAAGCCGCGTGGGGCGTATGCGCCCCACGCTTTACATTTGTATTATTTTGTTTCTGGCGTATGCTTTACAATAATTAAAATAGTGCAAAAATCATAATTATCAAGGAAAGGTTGTATAGTTTAACATGCATAACACAGCAAACCAATAAATTTATTTTTCTAGGAATTACTTTAACAAATACCTGGCTGATCATTATTATGCCAAGCGAGTTGCATCCTCACATATAATTTTTTTTATCATGCCTATATTAGTTTAAAATATAACATTTTAGTTAAATTCAAGTTTGTATGCGATTACAAAGGGATGTTATGATGAACTTTGTTAAAACATGGCAAACATAAGTGTGGTTTATCCACACAACTATCGCAGAATGTTACAACTTTTACAGTACTATAGAACTATAAATCAATCCCAGCTTCAGTGAAGCAGTAAGTATTGTGTCAACGACACGCGAATAAATGACTGATCGGAATAAGAGAAATGCAATTAAAACAAGTTACAGTAAAGAAAAATTGCCCATCACGCCGCGTGGGGCGTATACGCCCCACGATTAAATGAGGGCATCAGCAATAGTATTAAGATGTCCATAATTGACTGCATAATGAATTTTTAAAAAATTCTTCATTTTACAATGATAATACCAAATGGCTTGAACGGAAAGTTCAGCGTGGGGCGTATACGCCCCACGCGGCAGGGAACGTGTTAAGCATTGTTTATTTGGCCCAAGTTAGCTTTTGAGTTTGACACCCCTGCTTTAAACAATTGCTTCAAACAACATCCAACGAGCGAAGCCTATAGTTGGATAATTTCAGGTCAGCTATTATGTTGCGTGCAAGAATCGAAAAATGTCAAGAGTTTCACTGCAATTAGAGTTCACCCTTTTCTCTCAACATTTTCCATGAACATTATTTCATAGAAATATCTATTAGAAATATCTATTGATTCATAAGACAGCGAAAAACAAGTTAAGTTATGGCGTACCGCTCGATCTTCTCCGATACTCGCTCGCAGAGTCCGCTTGGGATTAGTCTTCTATCAAATTTGTTGAACTCTCTGCACGTGGACAAGATCATTCAGACACTTGAAGATAGCATAAACATAGTTTCGAGTCGACATAAAGCATTGTCTTCTCTGATTTTTGCCTCTGGTTCGGTGCGCCATGCGCCGCGCCGCCAGCGATCGAGACGCGGAAGAACAAAGATGACGGCCAATGGGGAGCAGAGCCCGGCACGCGGTCAGCAAATTGAATAAGGCAAGGGCAAACAAACGAATATTCCATATATCCCGGTGGTGGCGTAGGGCAACGTGCGCCACACGCGAGAGACCCACTCGACGATACCGTGGCGTCTGGCAGTTTAATTTATCGCGGACGAGGATAATAATTAGCGTTTAACTGCGAGCTTCGCTCGAATGCCGGTGTGGTCTCCTTCGAGGGTTGGGATTGCAAGGGATAATTAGTTAGGGAAGATTTATAGAAAGGCCCCCTTAACAAATTGCCAATGCGATCATTAGCGAAAATTACGCGTATCGTGCGCGTCGACTTCCTTCTTCGCATCCCTCTGTCCTCCCACCCTTCGCTCTCCCTCTTTCACCCTGTTCGCGTACGGTTTCGTTCACCGTCAAAGTTCCGAGTTTCTGCGGCTGTCAGCGTCGCAACGTGCCGTATTTCCTTTATCGCCTTCGATCGCGAACGACCGAGAAAGAATACTTTAACGATACCGCCGGCTCCGTTTTGACGGGGCCGGCAATTAATTGCGGGTACCGTCGATCAGAGAATGGCCGGGGTTTAATTGCCGATTGACCTTTGCCGGGGATGCGATAATTGGCCCTTTCGGGGAGGGCCAACACGGTTAACCCCATGCGTTCGTACTTAACCCTTAAACATCGTGGATATTTTGTTTGTCGCGTGGTAGTCAGCTTTGCCTAATTCAGCCTTCCACGCTGATTTATTTTCACACTCGTTTGCTAAACAGAAACGTCTAAATAAAAGAAACGCCTAAGTAAATTCAGCCTTTTCATTGTTACGAAGCGACGCGCGTTAGTTACACGTTCAGCGTCGAAAAACGCTCACAATTTTTATGGAAAACGCATCGGATCTTTATCGTGGATATTTTGTTTGCCGTCTGATAGTCAGCTCAGCCTAATTCAGCCTTCCACGCTGATTTATTTCCACACTCGTTTGTTGAACAGAGACGTCTAAATAAAAGAAACGCCTAAGTAAATTCAGTCTTTTCACTGTTACGAAGCGACGCGCGTTAGTTACACGTTCAGCGACGAAAAACGCTCACAATTTTTATGGAAAACGCGTCGGATCTTTATCGTGGATATTTTGTTTGCCGTCTGGTAGTCAGCTCAGCCTAATTCAGCCTTCCACGCTGATTTATTTCCACACTCGTTTGCTAAATAGAAACGTCTAAATAAAAGAAACGCCTAAGTAAATTCAGTCATTTCATTGTTACGAAGCGACGCGCGTTAGTTACACGTTCATCGACGAAAAACGCTCACAATTTTTATGGAAAACGCGTCGGATCTTTATCGTGGATATTTTGTTTGCCGTCTGATAGTCAGCTCAGCCTAATTCAGCCTTTCACGCTGATTTATTTTCACACTCGTTTGTTGAACAGAGACGTCTAAATAAAAGAAACGCCTAAGTAAATTCAGTCTTTTCATTGTTACGAAGCGACGCGCGTTAGTTACACGTTCAGCGTCGAAAAACGCTCACAATTTTTATGGAAAACGCGTCGGATCTTTATCGTGGATATTTTGTTTGCCGTCTGATAGTCAGCTTAGCCTAATTCAGCCTTCCACGCTGATTTATTTCCACACTCGTTTGCTAAACAGAAACGTCTAAATAAAAGAAACGCCTAAGTAAATTCAGTCTTTTCATTGTTACGAAGCGACGCGCGTTAGTTCAGCGTCGAAAAACGCTCACAATTTTTATGGAAAACGCGTCGGATCTTTATGGAGAAAATAACAATTTTGCTCGGCAATTCTGTAAAATTACAGCTAAATAAAAATGTACATCTTCTTTCAACAGTTTCAATTAACCGAAAACGATGTAACGGTGTTCTCGAATTCTTCGAATATCTTAACTGTTCCGAATTTCTCCGCTCAATTTTTCCGCCGATACGCGTAAAATCCGCCGTCTACGCGTGACACGCGATCCATTTATCAGCGAACGTTCTAACAACGTTTACGTTGTCCTGCGAACAAAGTGAATTACATTTAGGCGAACAACGCGCGCGGAAAGGGTGCGCCGTCAGCCTCCATAAATATTAGCGGACGTCGATATCGCGCAGCATCGTTTACAAAGGAAAGCGGCGCGGTACGATCCGGAAGTAGCGAAGTTAATTCGATTGATGGTTGAACGAGGGCTGCGAACGAAGCCCCGAAGAAGAGGCTGTCGCGGCGACAGGCGGCCTCTTTCTTTCCGTAACGAACCGAACGCGGTGACATCGCCGCGCCGCGCCGCGAAAACGTCCGGGAACGTCGTGCGCCGTTTAATGAAATTCGGAGGGCGAGGTCAGCCTTCCTGTTTCCAGGACCGATACTAACGCGATTAACCTCGCGAAAACGGACGGGAATCGAGTTAGCCGGCCTGCCACGGATAACTCCATTAGTATCGATTCCGGCGGCTGAGTTTCTGACTGGTCGCGCCGAGCCGCGCCGATAATGAATTTCCGCGAGAGACGCTTAATTCGCCGTGTCGCCGCGGATCAAGTCTTTCCATTGTCGAATTAATGGGGCCCCGCGGACGGGACAGGCCGCTGGGAATCAAGGGCGTCGCGCGGCGATTCGACGGGAACCGCGTTTTCGATCGGAAACTGTGAGGAAGCTGCCGAGAGAGAGCTAATTGGCAGACCGCGCGGAGCTCTTTTTGCTCCTGGAAATTTACATTTTTACGCGCGGATCGATCGGCCCCGTCCCGTGAATCGCGCGCTTTTCACGCGGACGTTCCAGCTGATCTTGCTCCTGGGAAACGTAAACATGAATAATGGATTCCGCGGACAAATCGAGCAGTGTCCCTCATAATTAACCCGCGGACGATGCGCGATCGCGACGATTTTCTGGCGGTCGTTGGTCCGGATTCGCTCGGATACTCTGGGTTTCTCGAACAGTTTTCTTTGCAATTAAGCGCAAATGTCGAAGTTCGCGTTCCGTGATACGATTATTCGAGCCTCGCGGCTCTCGTTTTTATAGTTGCCGATTGTAAACAATAGCAAGGCTCGAATAATCAATTTTCTTCACAAATTGTACATTTAAACGATAACGTTACTATAAATTAAATGAAATCCAAACTATCTGAACAATAAATGCTAAATAAATGCTAAATAAAATACCTATAAATAAAGTATTTAACAAATACAGGTATTTATAGTATTATACTAGATAAAAATTCTAATCGACGCTCAGATTGTGCCAAAAAATTGACAATTTTGGAAGAGGAGATACGATTATTCGCTCGTTTTTATAGTTACCGATTGCCAACAACTATAAAAACGAGCCACGAGGCTCGAATAATCCCATCTCCATTTCCCAAATTGTCTATTTTTGTGCGCAATCAGAGAGCGAATTATAGAGAAATAAGTAAATTTATACTTCTCGCATTGTCTTAGTTCTTTTGTAACACTGCTACATTTATTATTCTCTCGCTACAGCAAAGAGCTATGCCCTCGATCGATTTGTTTACAAGCTGAAGGAAAATTGAGAAGAATTTACCGAAAAGAGTGCTCGAACATTAATTAATATATCGTTCGAAGGTAAACATTTTTCAGAATCCATGTTGGAAGATGTAAAAGAACGGGAAATTACGGATCGCGGCGTAAAGCGTTGTTCACACCGAGGTGTTCGCGCGCTACGCGTAACGTGGGAACGCCGGGAATTTCGTCGCGACCTTCGCTGGATGTTCACGCATGAACGCTCCATGGCTGGTCCAATGAGTGAAGCTACCTTGCGACGTGCATGTCGTACCCGCCGGCTACTTCTGAGGGCTTCCTGTTCCGCCATCGGGACAGCTCGATTTCGATCGCGACATCCTGACGCTTTCGTTTCCCCTGTAGCCGGTTTTCCGTGCGAAGACACCTGTCGTACATCATCGTCGCTTCCACCTGCCTATCTCGACGCTATCGTTGGACTGGTCGTTTCGGTTCTCGGATTAGGGCAGCGCCGGAATTGAAATCGCAAAACGAAAAATTTCGGTCGCCTGAGAAAGCTGATTTTCAGCTTTTCATAACTATTATATAATATATTTAATATATTATATATATATATATATAGTACTATATACTTATTATTATTATTACTATTAGTACTATTAGTAACAATAATAATAATAAGTACTATTACTAATAGTATACTATAATATATATAATAATAGCTATATTCATCAGCTATTTATAATTTTATATCATTTATAAATACACTTCACAGTGTGTCCCGTGATTGCGTTACAACCCGGAAAGGGCTGATTCCTGAGGTCATTTGTAGTAACTTTTTCCTTGGCGAAAATGCAATCCGCGGCTTCGTTTACGAGTTATTAACGAAAAACAGTGACCAATGAGAGGCGAGATCAGCTGGCGCGCGAGTCAATGGGCGGAACTGAGCTTCGCGCGCTCGTTGATTGGACCGCCACGCGTCAGCCGAGCTGGTCTACCATTGGTCAGCGTTTTTCGTTAATAACTCGTCAACGAAGCCGCGGATTGTATTTTCGCTAAGGAAAAAGTTACTTCGAATGACTTCAGGAATCTATTTCCGGATTGCGAGACATTTTTTACTGTAAAAGGGTTACAATTAGACTGCGGATTTTATGAATTTCTAGCAAGAACGAGTAAATGAAATGCAGAACAGCGGAAAGATCAGAGAACAACAGTGATACAATTCATCGAAACTATTAACAGATGTACATCTTTGCTTACAATTTTTATTTTGCATTAACATCCTTCGATTCAGTTACGATAAACGTTACTTTCTCATATAATAGAGGAATCTTAATTCACTGAAGGGTGTTCAGTCATTGCACACATCACCGTACGAACTTTCATCCCTTCCAACAACGTTCCTCTGAGAGTTATTTAAAAAAAAAATCGAAAATTCCGTACCATTGCAATGTGTGCACAGCTTTATATTGCCATCCATGTTACACTAAACTCAACGAGTGTACTTTCGCACGCAATTTGATCAATGCAATCCCAATGACCGCCGAATGCGATAATTATCGATTCTAAACGTCTGTTCTCGAGGCGTCCAATTCGCGCGACGAATTCGTTCCAGGTTCGCGAGAGCGGAACACGAGCCGACGAGCAAGTGACTATGATAGAGAGAGAAAGAGAGAGAGAGAGAGAGAGAGAGAAAGAGAGAGAGAAAGAGAGAGAGAAAGAGAGAGAAAGAGAGAGAGAAAGAGAGAGAGAGAAAGAGAGAGAGAGAGAGAGAGAGAAAGAGAGAGAGAAAGAGAGAGAGAAAGGGAGAAAGGGGGAGAAAGAGACAGAGAGAGACAGAGAGAGACAGAGAGAGAGAGAAAGAGAGAAAGGGGGAGAAAGAGACAGAGAGAGACAGAGAGAGACAGAGAGAGAGAGAGAGAGAGAAAAGGAGAGAGAGAAAGAGAGAAAGGGGGAGAAAGAGACAGAGAGAGAAAGAGACAGAGAGAGAGAGACAGAGAGAGAGAGAGAGAGACAGAGAGAGAGAGAGAGAGAGAAAAGGAGAGAGAGAAAGAGAAAAGGAGAGAGGAAAAGAGAGAAAGGGGGAGAAAGAGACAGAGAGAGACAGAGAGAGAGAGAGAGACAGAGAGAGAGAGAGAAAAGGAGAGAGAGAGAAAAGGAGAGAGAGAAAGAGAGAAAGGGGGAGAAAGAGACAGAGAGAGAGAGAGAGAGAGAGAGAGAGTTAAGAAGCGAAAAAATCCAGAAGAATTCCTGGCGAGGGATGCCGACAGTGGTCGGTCCAGATAGCTATCGTCTCTCCGAGTTAGAGCCCGTGACGTTGAATACAAAATGTTACGAGCGCGGATTGATCGACTGGAACCTGGAAACGAAACGACGGACCGCGGACATGCGATTATCCGAAGAGGACTTCCCGCGGAGCGCGTCTGTTCCGATCCATTCTGACGACGCTGAAATTCGCGTAAACGCGACCCGTCGCGCTCGCGCGGAATACGCGCAAATCTGGATACGGTGCGGTCGCGGCTAATCCGCGACTGCACGCGAAACTGACAGACGTTCCGTCGATTTTCTGCGAAAGAATTTCTGTCCCCCATCAATTTTCCGCTTAAGTGTATGGTGACACGAACAACGGGACAAAAATTCGTATTCACATTGTCAAAAGAAAGGCGAGCGACGGGGCGATTCGTCCGCGTCATTGACAAAGAAGGAAACGTTATTTTCCTGTGCGTTGTTTTATTATATCATATATCTGGAGATATAGAAATTTTGTCTTTTTTTTTTAATTTCATCAACGCTCTGCAATCGAAGCTGTTTTAATTCCAGAACAGAGATGTTTCTTTTGTTCTAGAGGATTTCAATTTTGTACGATTTGTTGCATTTTATGCGTATGACATTGTTGGCTTGCATAACAGTTCCATTTTCAACGATGTTAAACTCCGTGAAGTTCAACAGAATTTAATAAAGTAGAAATTATTTCGAGAAATGGTACAGTTTATAGTGTGTTTCAATTGTGTCGCCCCGTTCGAGCGTAAATGGTGGAAATATTTTGCAAGATCAATTGTATCGAAGTAAATATTTCTGGTATTTCCTTTGTCATTAAAGGATCCATTACAAAACGTAAAATAGAATCAACAATTTGATTATATTACATCTGTATATGCTTTTATACCTCGTTAAAATGACCAAAGTTATCATATCAAGTTTGAAAATACTTTTTAACGGCATCGAATTTGTTTACATTTACAAAAAAAAAACTGTGCGAAGTGTAATTGTTGCTCGAGTCACAAAATCTAATGCCATATGCATAAAATAATATAATAAATAGTTGTATCAGTATAGTAAGTCGTATCAAATGGAAGTACTATAGGCCAGAGAAACTACTTCAAATTTCGAGTTGAAATGGCTTCGAATGCGAAGAGTTAATAAAGGTCGCGGGAGTCGGTCGAGCAAAAAAGGGCCCCGCAAAAAATGCTCGAAACGTATCCGCAGAGGGAAGGGGGAACCGCAAAATAAAGAAGATTCTTACTCTGATTTCAGTAAAACGGCCCATAAAGGAAGGAATCTGCATGAAAATGCCGTCTACGATTGCTGGTGTACACTATCCCAGATAATAAAAGTTACGCGTCGTTGGAATATCAAGGCTCGTTAAGCAAAAATTATCGTCCGGCCAATCTCATCGGATATCGGCCATAGAATCGAACATGCACGAGCAGAGTAACATAGACCGCGGAATCGTTGCGATAAAAACATCATAGAGATATCAGCGGACAACGCGGCGCACACCAGGCCCCGATCAATGACACTAATTCCTCGGCAAATAAGAAAACGAGGCTCGCACAGGAGCCAGTGTCCCGGGGATACTACGGGAGCATCATCATAGTCATTATCGCTATCGCGCGAATTACCGGGCTAATACGGTATTCGCGACATTTGCGCGCCGATATTATCTCCGAGCGACCGTTCGCCGTATAAGCACCGCCGAAATTTATGATTTTCATACTTCAACCGACCGATAAAGCAACGAGTGGCATCAATCCGTGGATAGGGGGGATATTCTTGGGGCCCCGGTGGATGGGACTCTGCTAGCGATGGGACCGACCGCCGTCGAAGCGAGTTGTTCGCGAATGTGTTCGAACGATTTCTGTGGAAACTGTGGTAAAATCGTTTGGAAAGAATATTTGTAATAATATTATTTCTAGTATTTTATTTACTTTTATTTACTTATATAAAAATTTATATTATTTCTAATAATATATATATATATATATATATATATTTTAAAATTTATATTATTATTTATAGATTATTAGAAATATATATATAAATTATATACATATATATAGATTATTAGAAATAATATAAATTTTTATATAAGTAAATAAAAGTAAATAAAATACTAGAAATAATATTATTATTATATATATATATATATATATATATATATATATATATATATATATATATATTTAATATTATAATTATAAAATATTATAAATATTTTATATATATATTATATAAAATATTATTTATAATATATATATATATATATATATATATATAATATTTAGAGAATATATTTCTTTCTTTATTATAGGATCGAATCTTTAGAACACATTTCTATAGATTCAGAGAATTTGCAGGGAGAATTTACGAAGATTCAAAATGAACAGTGTATTGTCACAGTGCTTGCAACAAGTGTAGGCTTTTTGTGAGAATTTCTGCAAATTTTGCGATTTGATCTTGTTAAGAGCTAGGTTTTAAATCCAACAGAATACTCGTGTAAAAATATTTCCTAGCATAACTAATCTCAATTTTCTATCGAATCTCGTGGATACCGAACAACAGAAAATTTCATTCGCTTTGCTAACATAAAATAAAAGACGTCTCGCGATAAAGATAAATTATAAATGTTCCTCAAGATCAATATCCACTCCCACCAAGCGCATATTAACACAGCGTGAAATGTTCCCGAAATCGCTACGAAGAATGAATTTCTCTGCAACGTTGAAAGCACTGGTTCGACATAAAATAATACAAAAGAGATATCCGTCATTCTATAAAATATACATGTCAAATGTCAATTAAAAGACGACCGTCATCAGCACGCTAATCCCTCGAAGAGAACGCCGAGCCAATTGGAACCAGCTCGAACAAAAACCGAACCCCGAAAGCGCGTGCGAAGAAGAGCGTCGCGACCGGCCGCATAATTTCGAGCGGCACCCGCGCGGCGCCCGTCCGCCGGGCCTTTTATTGGGCCATCGAAGGGTGAAACGGGGAAACCGGTGATTCGGGAGCACGCATAGTGGTTGGAGCCATCGCTAGTCCCGGCACGCAAAGAACCTCGTCGGTGGAAGGCGCCTGGCGCCACCGACGTCCACCACCGAGACGTTCGACGAACCATAAAGCCCAGTCCACATCGTGCACGCGCGTAGATAATACGCGGCGTCCTTGACAACGCGGCAGTTTCCTTTTTTTCGGGGCCGCGTGCCGCGATAAGCCCGTGGAACGCGAATCGCGACGGGGGGGAGGGTGCGTGCATCGGTAGGGGGAGAGAGGGGGGAGGGGAGGGAGCCCCGCGTCGGGGCGCGGGCAAGAAAGGAAGAGAAACGCGAGCGGGACAAGAGCGCGAGTGAAGTTATCGTAAACTGGTTTGCCGGTCGGAATGGCGCGGATCGCGAGGACGATTTAATAAAATGGCGCCAGCCGGCCAGTTGGATATCCGATTACGATATCCCTTTCCCCCCGCGGCGCTGATAAATTCCGCATGAAACGGTGGCTCGTGTCGATAACCCGGCGACGATGTAACCCGGAGAGCGCCGCGCGACAACCCAGACCGATCAGCTGCTAATCGGAGCCGCTCGGGAAAGGTGAGAATCCGTTCGGAACACGGCGAGTCGGATGGCTGGTGTTAATTCGCCTCTTCCGAGAGTTTCCGCACCGGCAGAACGATTTCACGGATCGCACGCAACCGCTTTCTCGGCCGATTGAAACGAGCCACAGAAAATCGTGGCTCGTCGGCAACCTCGGCTCCGTAATTGTTTAAGGAGCGACGTCGCTTGAAAATTTTTGAAAAGTACAGACTTTCTTTTGGCTTGAATTGTGCTTCAGGGCCTTAGAAATGAGGCCCAATAAGTGTCATAATGGGGGAAAGGGTTTAGATACTTTCAAATACTTTTATATGTTACATATTTATATATTTATATGTTTAATAAAAATTAATAGAATCGTTAATTAAATTAGAAATTATTAATAAAATTATATATTTATTATTATTATTAATTAAGTATAAAGTTTATATATGTGTGTTTATATATAATATATAATAATAATATATATAATTATATATTATATATTATATATCTAATTATAATTATATATTATATAATAATATATATATATATTCATAATTTTATATAATTTCATTAATAATTTTTAATTTAACCTTAACAATTTTATTAATTTTTAAATATATATTTAAATACTTTTAAGTACTTCAGGTACCTGCAAGTCCATTCATTTCTGCCGCGCCAACGATCTCAAAAACTTCCCAAGAACAAAATTATTACAATTTGAATGGAATTAAAATAGAAAATCCCAGTCGCATAATTATTATCCCAGCATCCTTTTTACAAGATCCCAATAAAATTATCAAGACATAATAAATCACGACGAATTATCTATTCCGAGTAACTAGTTCCGTTACCCAGTTAAACGAGTATTAACCTTTTGCACTCGAGTGGCGACACTAAGGCGCCATTGAAAATTGTCGCTATCACGTCTCGAAGTAATTTAAACATTATCAAATTTGTTCGTATTAAAAGGGAAAAAGGAGCTGTAAACCGTGTAACTATTGCATGCGTTACAAAATTCAATTTCACACGAATAAAATCCACTAGGTTGTATAAAATGCAAATACTGTTAAAAAAATTATTTCAAATTTCTACTTAAAATGGCTCCGACTACAAGATGTTAAACCGTAACACCCGCTGCATCACGATCGCCCACGCTCCAGAAAATCCCATGGAACCCCGACGGAACCCCATGGAGTCCCTTGTGCAACGAATAGAACTCGGCCGGCGGACAACGCGTACGAACGGCATAAAAATGAGGAGATCAGGCATCTGCGCAAAAATGTCCCGTGTCTGACTCGGGCCACCGGTGGAAGTCGTTCGGTCACAGTGGACTTTTATTCGCGCCGGACACGAAGAGGCCGGCAGAAGAAACCATGGTCAGAAAAAGAGGGTAGGAGCCAGCGCGCGGCAGAGGCAGCGGCAAGACGCGCAGAAGCAACAGCGGCAGAAGCAGCAGCAACAGGAAGACGTAAAAGAAGAAGCAGAGGAAAGAGAGAGGTACGTTTATTCGTCTGCAAATTAGTCACGAAGTCGGCAGATCGGAGTGTGGCAATGGAAGCCAGCGGATATAGTGGTGGCGCTGCCACGAACGGTGGCGGCGGTGGTGCTGGCGATGGTGGTGATGGTGGTGGTGGCTGAATAGCTACTGCCTGGCAGGCCGAGAGCTCAACGTACGACCTTGGCGAGGCCTTGCGAGGTCGCTGACATGATTCCGTCCTGTCCACAGACTCGGTAGATCGCTGGGATTAGAAGAGAAGCAGGGAGAAAGGCAGGAAGAGGGAAGAGAGGAACGGGCCGACGACGGTGCCACCGCCTCTTATCATCCGGCGCGTCCTCTGTCAAGGAGATTTTTATCGGATCCCGCCGGGATCCAGCTGAACCTGACCATCTTATCCGGCAACCCGTCACACATCCCGCAAATACGTAATTTACGCGGACCGCGGGTCGACGACGAGTCTAACGTGCGTGCCCGGTCTAACGAGCTCCGCGAGACACCCGGTCCGCGTCGATGGAGTTCACGCCCGGATCCTATCCGCTGGATCCATGGATCCGACGACGAGCAGCGCGGAACCCGGACCCGATTTGTGTATTTTACGGTCGCGACTTATGCGACCGAGATCATTGGTTCCACCGAGGACATTGGTTTTTCCTTTCAGAAGCTGTAGACGTCTACACATAATTTATATTGCATAATTACAATTAATTAATAATAATTATATATATATAATATATATATAAATAAAATTAATAATATATATATAATTAACATAATTAATATATATATATATATATATATATATATATTATTAATTTTATTTATATATATATTATATATATATAATTATTATTAATTAATTGTAATTATGCAATATAAATTATGTGTAGATGTCTACAGCTTCTGAAAGGAAAAACCAATGTCCTCATAATATATATATATATATATATAATAAATAATTTAATTAATCATTTACATTACATAATTTTAACGGGCCGCCGAACGATTTTTTATTTTTATGTTTCGCGGTTACGCGTCCGATACTCGAAGATATGCTTCGTCGATATGGTTTCGTAAGATCGTAGAAAGTATCTACGAGATTTAGGGGATTCGGTGCAAGGTTCCTGGTTGGTTTTGTTGCCTTTAGAATGACTATGGTACAGTTAATGTGTCGTCGATGGACGCACGTTCTCTCGAGTCCAGAAGATTCATTGCTCATCCTTGTTTTATGTGTGCGGTATGATCGCACGGTATGATCGATAAATCCTTGCTTTAACTTGGCTTGTTAACTTCAATGCTCGTTCTCGTTTTGTCATGTCAGCGATACTTTTTAGGATCTCATGCTGGTAATCGAGATTTAGTAGGATTGTACAGTTTTTCAGGATATTTTAAATCGATTCATAATAATATAAATCAGATGCACGTATTTGCAGTCAATATTACGAAATTTGGAACATAGGAATAAATGTAGGAATTTAAAACATTCAAAATAAGATGTTTGTTTGTTTCCGTTGTTGTAAGAATGGATGTTTACCTATTTATGTATAAATAGGTTGAATTAAATTGAACTGAATTGCATCGAACTGAATTGAATTGAATTGGAATTGAAATTTAAATTGAAAGTGGAATTGGAATTGGTATTCGAATTGGATTTGGAATTAAAATAGGAATTGGAATTGAAATTCGAATTGGAATTGGAATTGGTACTTGAATTGGATTTGGAATTAAAATAGAAATTGGAATTGGAATTCGAATTGGGGGGGGGGGGTTGAAATTTAAATTGGAATTGGAATTGATACTCGTATTGGATTTGGAATTAAAATAGGAAATGGAATTGGAATTGGAATTGAAATCGGAATTGGTACTCGAATTGGATTTGGAATTAAAATAGGAATTGGAATTAGAATTGGAATTGAAATTTAAATTGGAATTGGAATTGATACTCGTATTGGATTTGGAATTAAAATAGGAATTGGAATTGGGGAATTGAAATCGGAATTGGTACTCGAATTGGATTTGGAATTAAAATAGGAATTGGAATTGGAATTGGAATTTAAATTGGAATTCGAATGGAATTGAAATTGAAATTGGAATTGGAATTGGAACTAGAATTGGAATTGGAACTAGAATTGGAATTGGAATTGAAATTGAAATACCAATTAAAATTGGAATTGAATTAAATTGAATATTTACGCTGTTTCGCCACTTTTTAACTCTCACAGGACGAACGTCGACGCAACGACGACATCAAGACTGTGTCTATTATTCCAGACGTTCGAAACATATAATTTGATCATGTACCTAACCAAAAATCAAGAACGTATTCTCCATTTTCCCCGTACATATTTCCATTTTTCCTATAAAATGAAATTCCCGGATGAAGCAAAATGTTAAAACTAATTTACAAGAACGAAGATCGAAGGGAAACGCTGGTCGCCCGTATCGAGGCCTCTATCGGATTAACAGCGACGCGCGATCCGCGTGTCCTTGAAGAGTTCCTCTTCTAGCGAGCCTCGGCTTCTTAACCGGCAACACGTCGCACATCCCGCAAATACGTAATTTACGCGGATCTAAGATCGACGACGAGCATGCCAGGCCTCGCTCTAACGAGCTCCGTGAAACCCTGCCAGCGTCGATGAAGTTCACGCTTGATCCTATTCAGCGGGATCGTTGATCCCCGGCGTTCGCAGAACCGAGCGGCGGTTGTCTTATCGCCGGGAATTATGATCGGGATCGTTCAACTGCGAATATATACGCGGCAGTTTCGCCGCTTTAGAAACTGATTTGCGCGAGCGAAGATCGAATGGATTTCTTGTTCTCTCCGCTCTCGCGCCCCGCTCCGCGAAGGAGGCTCGCCGGATTAACAGCGGCGCGCCACCGAGAGTTTCCTTTTCGTTTTCGAGCATAAATGAGTTTCTCGATAAGGAAAATTGTTATGGATTCTACTCTCGATTTAAGCTGGATCAGCTCTCTCTATTTCATTGTGCATCGTTCTTCGCGATTTACTTCGAGACGCGCTTTTACAGCGTTAATTTCCGACGTTAAGCTGTCTTTTTTTTGGTTCTTTTCTATTTCGCGATGCATCGTTCTATGCGATTTATTTTTTTATAGGCACTTTCGTGCGGTCGCTCTCGTCATTTCTTTTATTTCGACGATTATTACGTTCCCTGCAATTTACATCGACACGCTCCCGATGGTGTCACCTCCGGACGTTGAACATTTTATCCGGCGACCGCGAGATTCGGATGTGAATTCATTTGCAACCTCGTCGGTTTTGCTATTCCACGATCAGATGGAAGCGCGACTGTTGCAATTGTTATTAAAAATACTAACTTGTGGAGCACGATGTGAAGGTCTTGCGATCGTGATACAAGAAAATACGCCAATATAAAAGGATCGTTTCCTCAAAGACGATCTTTCTGAAATTCGACTGCGTTTAAAAACGGCAAATGCCACCAATTTCAACTTCCTTTCAACACAAACAATTAAGCGCGTTCGATGACTATACCCGTCATGGAGATGTGGCAGAATTTTGTGTCATGACGATTATATCCGTTATTCGTAAAATTTTGTTACAATTTGACGTTTAAATTGTAATTCTGGCGAGAACTAAATTATATTCGTAAATTTCAATATGTCCAAAATGTTTAGAGGTCAAGACGAAATGAATCAAACGAATGAAAATTATAAATAATTCGAGTCGGATTCATAACTTGCCTGAGAGCATCGCTTGATTATCGCGACACACACTGGTGGGCGCTTTGCAAAGGGATCGCCAGAGTTAACCGATTGAATGCTTCCTCTATTTAATTTTATTTCATTTTATAGAAAAAATGTAAAACTATACGGAGAAAATGGACAATATGTTCTTGATTTTTTGGTTAGGTACATGATAAAATTATGTTTCCAACGTCTGGAATAATAGATACAGTCTTGATGTCGTCGTTGTGTCGACGTTCGTCCTGTGAGAGTTAAAAAGCGGCGAAACAGTGTAAATATTCAATTTAATTCAATTCCAATTCCAATTGGTATTTCAATTTCAATTCCAATTCTAGTTCCAATTCCAATTCCAATTTCAATTTCAATTCCATTCGAATTCCAATTTCAATTTTAATTCCATTCGAATTCCAATTTAAATTTCAATTCCATTCGAATTCCAATTTAAATTTTAATTCCATTCGAATTCCAATTTAAATTTCAATTCCAATTCCAATTCCAATTCAAATTCCAATTCCTATTTTAATTCCAAATCCAATTCAAGTACCAATTCCGATTTCAATTCCAATTCCAATTCCTATTTTAATTCCAAATTCAATACAAGTATCAATTCCAATTCCAATTCCAATTTAAATTTCAATTCCAATTCCAATTCCTATTTTAATTTCAAATTCAATACAAGTATCAATTCCAATTCCAATTCAAATTCCAATTTAAATTTAAATTCCAATTACAATTTCTATTTTAATTCCAAATCCAATTCGAGTATCAATTCCGATTTCAATTCCAATTTCAATTTCAATATCAATTGCGAAATAAACCTTATAAACGCGACCACAAAAGATATCACAGTTTCTTCGCAAAAGAAGTCCCAGAGAAAGATAAACGAAACGGCGATGCACGCTGGAATGCCAGCTGAATCTGAAATCGTTGTCGCGCGCGTCGATGTCTGTCGATATAACGGACACAGTCCGAGTGACAGAAGAACTTAATTGTACCGGTGAAATCGCGACACCTTCGGGCCGCAGTGGTCCAAAGAAGCCGACGAAGAAGACGAAGAAGTAGAGGAGGAGGAAGCGACGTTCCATGACCGGGCGTCGACAAAATGAAGGCCTGGAAGGGGCCCGGGTTCCGCGAACAATCTCATTTTGACTTTAATTATACACCCGGGACACGCTTAAGGTTGCCACGGACAGAAAAGAAGCCTGAAAAAGAAGCGGTCGACAGTTTTGCATCGCACGACACGGCATCGGGGCACGCAAGCTCGGCCTTCTTCTTGCGGGGCCCCTTCAACCCCGTTTTCCGGCCCCTTTTCGTCCCCCCCGCGGTCGACCGGCATTTCCTTGGCACCGCGGCGTTCCCTCGCGATTCTTAATTCGCGCAGATACGCGGCGGGAGCAGGAAGAATCGAGCTTCGGCTTCCTATAATCATCGGCTGGAAATGATACTCCGATACATAATAATGATCGTGGATATTACGTGGAACTAACGAGCCGGCTGCGTCGAGATCCTCTTCGGCGAGATCGACGATTCCTGGCCGTTCTACCGGCCCCGTGGTGCTTCTTCGCTCGCTTCGTTCAACTTCGATCACTTCGTTCGTTCGTTCGACGAAACGATCAAATTATTGGCGAACATTGAAGTTTGCAGTGGAAAACCGAGCGAAAGTAGTGATTACTTTCGATGCGCTCCCGGGGGAGCGCGATTTTTGCGATCCCGCGATACTGCTACCCCTAGAATCGGTTTCTTTCTTTCGTCGGTGCCTATTATTCTATATAGGGTGGGCCGAATGAAGTGTTATGTCCGTAAATCACTATGCTGAATTTGATTTTTTAATGTTCGGGGGACGTTACCGATAAAAGTGCGACCGGAGCACTGTCATTTCCCCGGATAATCTAAACGAGCGTGATCACATGTTATTACCGGGACTGCGGATTTTACGCACATTTAGGCACGCGAACGAGCAGATGAAATATACACGAAGCAGCAGCGAGAACATTCAGAGAAAAACCTGATGAACCGTCGCACGTATTTTCGCGTCACGCTGAAACGATCGAGGAGCCAAATACAGTAATGTTTGAGAAGAGGAGATGCGACCGTTCGAGCCTCGCGGTTCGTTTTTGTAGCTACGAATTGTCAACAACCATAAAAACGAGCTACAAGGCTCGAATAATCGTATCTCCTCTTCCCTAGATCTCTCTCTATAGATCTCTCGATCCCTAGATCTCCTTCTCTCTATAGATCTCTAGATCCCTAGATCTCCCTGTCTCTATAGATCTCTAGATCCCTAGATCTCCCTGTCTCTATAGATCTCTCTCTCTCTCTCTCTCTCTAGATATCTAGATCTCTAGACCCCCCCCCCCCTCTCTCTCTCTCTCTCTCTCTCTCTCTCTCTCTCGACATGGAAAAGTTCTGTGCAATCTGTGTTCGTCAAGATTAATTGGATTAGCAGTCACATCTGGGATTGTTTTGCAATTATACTGAGGGTCTTTGTGTGAAATGAAAGTTTTCTTTCTTATTTGCAACAAATTTCACTGAGATTGGAAGTTATTTACTGTATTAGCAGGTTTGTTAATGAATGAAAATAATATAACAGTGTTTTCATATTCTTTATCATGTTCCCAGGATTCTTGAGATAATTTGAAGTAACTTTTTCCTTAGCGAAAATACAATCCGCGGCTTCGTTTACGAGTTATTAACGAAAAACAGTGACCAATGAGAGGCGAGATCGCGTCAGCCGAGCTGGCCGCTCATTGGTCAGCTTTTTTCGTTAATAACTAGTCAACGAAGCCGCGGATCGTATTTTCGCTAAGGAAAAAGTTACTTCGAATGACTTCAGGAATCCATTTCCGGAGTGCGAGACATTTTTGGGCCTTTATTCTTTGATCACTTTTAAACGTTGGAAAAACAATATATCGACGTTTTGGAACTATTTCAATCGCTCTACTGTTTTAAATAGTAGAGTAGTAAACTTTGTGCACGATCTGTGCGTCAGTTAGGGAGACATTACTCTAAATATTTATATAGCTCTCCTGTGTGTCTCTCGGAATTCATCGCGGACATTTATCATTTCGCATGAAAATACGCTGTCTATTTATTAGCAAATAAGCATCTTGGTAACACTTGCAGCGAGAAGCGAGACTAATCCGTGGAAAGAACGAATTGTTGCAAATTGAAATGTTAGCAGCATGCCGAGCTGCAACAACCGCGAGATTTCGTTCGTCGTCCTGCGATAATGTCTTAATCCTGTAACTCGATGTCTGACGTTGCAAAATTTTCTCCGACCACCCGATACATTTCTAGTATTGCAACTGTATCGCGGCCGGTTTGTCGGGCCGCATTAACCGAGGTATGCTTAAGTAAAAGTTATGTTATACGCAACATAGTATGATTAAGTATGATGCATTGGACGGATAACCGGGGAGTTTTTGGAACAAATAAACTAGTCGCTGGTAGCCGGCATTCTCATCTTATTAGCTAAACCTGATATTACGCGCATTAGAAACGGGTCGTTTGAAAAATCGCGCAAGCTGTAATTCCATTGAATCGTAAAGAATCGACTGAAATTGCCGATTCGAGTCGCGTCGCTCCATCGCTTGCACGAACGAAAAATATCGTTCGTACAAAAACAAATTGCATAAACAGTCGCCGCGTTCGCGAAGAGAATTCGGTCAACTCGATTCTCTAAATTCTGTGCTTCGCGAACGATCGGAATCAATCATTTCCATTGTCCCAGTTCCCCGAAAACAAAACGCATTGGTGGCATTCCGCGACTCCCCCGCTAACGGGTCGAGGAACACATTCTTCTCCCCGCTGGACGAGTGATTGCTGTTCGACTCGTTTAATTCCATTGATCAAACACTTTCTGCCATTAGCGAAGGCAGATCTGATAGTGCCTCTATGATAGTTTGCTTTCCCGCCGGATGACACTTGTAATCTCGAGAGCGTGACTCGTAGTGGTCTAGGCTCGAGTAGACGCGTAACATGACTTTGAGGAATTATTCCCGTGCTGCGGCAGGTTTAAATCTCGCAGGAGTCTACTACTGTCAGCCGGACGCGCGCAGTATAAATCTCGCAGGTGTAAAGCCTCGAGTGGACACGCAGCATAACTCGTCGAGGGCCGCGCTCCGTGCTTTATAAACAGCCGCGGTAAAAATCGTTAATAATAATGCTCTGGCTGCGATACTTGGTTTTTTGTTGCTGGATCTCTCTCTCTCTCTCTCTCTCTCTCTCTAGATTTCTAGATCTCTCCCTAGATCTCTCCCTCTCTCGCAAGATTTCTAGATCTCTCGCTCTCTCTCTCTCGCTCTCTCTCTAGATCCTTAGATCTCTCTCTATAGATCCCTAGATCCCTAGATCGATCTCTTTCTAGATTTCTCTCTATAGATCTCTAGATCCCTAGATCTCCCTCTCTCTCTAGATCTCTAGATCCCTAGATCTTCCTTTCTTTCTAGATCTCTCTCTCTCTCTAGATTTCTAAATCTAGATCTAAAGAGAGAGAGAGAGAGAGAGAGAGAGAGAGATATCTAGAAATTTAAAGATCTAGAGAGAGAAAAAGAGAGATCTAGAGATCTAAAGATCTAGAGAAAGATCTATATATATATATATCCTCTATTTGTATCTCTCTCTCTCTCTCTCTCCCTCTGTGTGTGTGTATGTGTTTGTTTCTGTCTCTGTCCCGGTCTCTCTCCCCGCGGAAAAAATCGCCGGTAATTGACTTGTTGTTTCGCAACGGCACGTAACCCGCAAGAAGACGAAACCATTGAACTCTAAGGGTACGATGATCTGTCGAGCGCAAGAAGTCAATGATACCAACCCTTCTTCCTGGCGGTTGTATCCACTCCCGGCTGACTGATCGAAGGACATTTACATCCAGACACGCAGATCCTTCAAAGGAGGCTGCGTATTCTTCAAAGCGGACCACGGGCGTATTATTCATCATAGACGGTGGCAAATGTCACGGTAGAAAACAAACAAAATCTAGCGGTTCTAACGAGATAAATAAATCATCGCGACGATAGCGGACAGAGAAACGCGGCGTCGTATACGCCAAACGCTTTGTGCTAAATTGAACCATCATTTCACTCAAAATCTTTGTCCCGCGAAAAAATAACGTTTACAGGAGGCACCCCGTGCACGATCGGTGCAGTCTTCCTTGTTTCGCGATTTCCTGCCATTTTTTCGTATGCTACGAGAGAGTCCGCTCTTCGCGGACGACTCTTCCCGTTCGAAAATACATTCAAATTACAGTAATGTCTCCCTAATTGACGCCGAGATTGTGCAGAAAAATGGACAATTTTGGAAGAGAAGATACGATTATTCGTGCCTTGCGGCTCGTTTTTATAATCGTTGAAAATCGGTAACTATAAAAACGAGTCGCGAGGCTCGAATTCGCAAGGCTCCTGTTCCCAAATTGTCCATTTTTGTGGACAATCTCAGCGTCAATTAGGGAGACATTACTGTAGAGAGAGACTTTGTGAGAAACTTTGTGAGAAACGGTCCTTTCTTCTGCGAAAGTTCACTGTCCTGTTTTGTTTGTCCAATGCCTTATGTTTTTTTTTATTATTAGCACTGCTCGCAAACTTCCTCCTTTCTTCTTTCAATTTAAAAATGAATTCTTATGACTACTGAATGCGGGAAAAAGAAGATGGAAGAGCGATAAAAAAAAGAAAGAATTCAAATCATTATCGATGACTGCAGAAGATCTCCCATCAATCATTCAAGTCGACGAATGAGCTGAAACTGGCTTCGCAAAATACGCGGAACGGAATTACTATGGCCGAGTGTGCGTCCATTTTATTGTTCAATTATGCGATTCATAGGTTCGTTAAAATGATAAAATACGTGAAATATTAAATTGTTCCAATTGTTGTTGTTTGACGTGTTTTGGAAACAGGTACACGTCAATTGTGACAACAAAATATACAGAATTACTAAAAAAAGTTGCTAAAATCTGTCTAGATTACTATAAAAGTTCATAGTTTATTCGAACTTCCCCCAGACGCGACTAGAAAACATCTGCTTCCTGATAATATTTCTGCAATCTCTCTCTCTCTGTCTCTCTCTCTCTCTCTCTCTCTCTCTCCCTCTCATTCTCTGTTTGCAAGGATTTTAACGAGGATACATGTCGTTAACGTTAATGAACATATCATTAAGGGTACACCACGATAGCCAATTCTTTTTTAATTAAAGGTTGCTCGAATCCAGTCTTTTTTCAGATAGACACATGCATAATGCATCTGAATCTCTACAATATTTCCGCGAGTTTCGTCCTTTTCTCTCCGCGAGGACTCTAATGAGGATACACAGAACATCGGTAACATTAACTACAACATACATCGTTGAGAAAAAAAAAGAATCACGCGCAAGTTCTTTTAATTAAATTCATGTACAGCATACACGCTGTTAACATTAATTGGCAATATCGTTAGGGGTACAACATAGCCGATCTTTTTCTTTTAAAGTTATTATATAACCGTCTGTTATTTGTGCAGCTGTAACACGTAGAGAAGCATTTTAAGGTTTACACACCGTCGTCTATAAGGATAAAAAGCTGGATTATTAACGCTAAACCTACCGCGGTCAAAGTGACCGCTTTCTTATTTTGCAATTCTGCAAAGTTCCGAGACACTTTCGTGGAAAACGCTTGAATAAGTTATATTATTCGAGCATGTTTTATAATAAAAGCTTTACAAATTCTAAATAAATTCGGTCTTCTCACTCTTGTGAAGCAGTACATGCCAGTTAGTATTACTGCTTGGTAGGTTTAGTGTTGATATTATTAACCTTTTAGGCACGACGCGCCACTATAGTGGCTTTCGCGGATGTCATCTTTCAGAACGACACGCCACTATAGTGGCTTGCTCTAGTAACTCACTCGCTCATCGTTTGAACCAAATAATCGTCTTCGTACGCATTGCTCCACACTTCTTTTGTCTTCACATCGATTTACAACAGTCTACAGGGTGTCCCAAAAATGTCTCGCAATCCGGAAATGGCGGGTTCCTCGGATCATTCGAAGCAACTTCTTCCTTTACAAAAATGTTCTCCGAGGCACCGTTAACGAGTTATCAACAAAAAACAGTGACCAATAAGAATCGAGTACGGCTGACGCGAGGCGGCCCAGCCAACCAGTGCACGAAGCCCAGTTCCGCCCATTGGCTCGATCGCCTCGCGCCAGCCGAGCTCGCCTCTCATTGGTCACTGTTTTTCGTTAATAACTCGTTAATGGTGCCTCGGAGAAAGTTTTTGTAAAGGAAAAAGTTGCTTCAAATGGCCTGAGCAACCCGCCACTTTCGGATTGCGAGACATTTTTGGGACACCCTGTATATAAAGACAGAATATACAGTATCAGACTCTGTACAGTACACATCAGACTCTGCCGTCCAAAGAAATAGCCTCGCGCAGAATTTAGCTGTACCTAAAAGGTTAATACTGCCCATCGAAAAAAAAAGAAATCTGCTATTCGAACAACATCTCTGCACCGAGCTATCCTCAAAAACAAACACTTCAGCCGCACACATTTATCCTAAACCACAACACAGACCCTACTACAGGGTTATAATTGATTTCGGGATCAACGTCAGTCCGCCACTCTTTCAGCCGAGCGCTATAGAACCCTAAACTCTCGGATCCTTTTTATAACCACCACGCGCAACGTCTCGTTCTTATTTCCGATCGTAAATCTCGCAGCCGCGGGCCCCGCAGAAAAAAAAGAAAAGCCCGCGCGAACGCCTACTACAATAAATACTGCTAAAATTTCTGTGTCGAAACGGGTCCAACAATAGGTCCTCGCCGACTGCCGAGCATAGCCGCCTAATCTCTTATTCCCCTTTCGCCGCGGAATCCTCTTTTCCGCCGGCGGCTGTCCGTTTCCATGTTTGAGAGGCGTGAAATATCACCGCGTGATTATGGAGGACCGCTTTGAAGCAGCCGTAAAATTTGCTCCCCAGACCCGGATAGCACCCTTTTCCAACCCGGCTCAATATCCCTCGCCCCCAAGCTCCCTGATGATTGTTTCTTTGCAAAATAAGGCCGGAGAAGTGGAGAGAACGCGGCCGTCATTGGAACGCAACCGTGAAAAATGGTTTGAATCTAGTTTAGCAAACCTAGAATCTAGTTTAGCAAACCTAGAATCTAGTTTAGCTACCTCGTGTCCTCAAGAAAAATGGTACTTGTGCAATTAAAGACACTAAATTCTGCTGGTAGCGTCAGTCAATGACGATTTCGTCTGTTCTCTGTTGTCAGTAGACTGCAGATCTTGCGCGTTTATGCGAGAATTGGGTGCTATTTGAAACAGTAGAGCGATTAAAATAGTTCCAAAGCCTCGATATATTGTTTTTCCAACGTTTAAAAGTGGTCAAAGAATAAAGGCCATCGTATTAGTATTAGTATTAGTTAGTTAGTATTAGTATAAATTAGCTAATTAGAATTAGTATTATCCAAAAATGTCTCGCAGTCCGGAAATGGATTCCTGAAGTTATTCGAAGTAACTTTTTCCTTAGCGAAAATACGATCCGCGGCTTCGTTGACGAGTTATTAACGAAAAACGCTGACCAATGAGCGGTCAGCTCGACTGACGCGAGGCTGTCCAATCAACGAGCGCGCGAAGCCCAGTTCCGCCCATTGACTCGCGCGCCAGCTGATCTCGCCTCTCATTGGTCACTGTTTTTCGTTAATAACTCGTAAACGAAGCCGCGGATTGTATTTTCGCTAAGGAAAAAGTTACTTTAAATTATCTCAAGATTCCTGGAAACCTGATAAAGAATATGAAAACACTGTTATATTATTTTCATTATAACAAACCCCTGCTAATACAGTAAATAACCTTCGATCTCAGTGCAATTAGTTGCAAACAAGGAAGAAAATTTTCATTTCACACAAGGTTCCGCAGTATAATTGCAAAACAATTCCAGATGTGACTGCTAATTCAATGTCTTGGCGAACACAGATTGCACAGAACTTTTCCACGTCGAGGTACAAAAATTAAATAAATTCTCCCCGATTGTCCTTCAGCTTGTAAACGAAAATGAACAATTTGGAAAGAGCAGATTCGATTCGTCGAGCCTTTTGCCTCGTTTTTACAGCTGTTCACAATCGGCATAAGAACGAGTCGCGAGGCTCGAATAATCGTATCTCCTCTCCCCGGATAGTCCATCTTCGCTTACACGCTGAAGGACAATCGGGGAGAAAAGAACGATCACTGTACTACTCTCGAAATCCCGTAGATCTATCGAGAATCTTCGGGGTCTAAAAATCTAGTGCTCTAAAAAGTTACCTTTGGAAGAAAAGCCCGAGGTGTCCCGGCAGAGATCGAGATTCGCTTTTCCGTCGAGCTGGCAACGGTAACGCTGCACCGAGTAAGTAATCGTCCACCTGGGCGACCGAACGCGTCGCGTTGCGGCTAGATAAAGTTAATAGCTCCATTCATTCAGCAACGCCGATTATTGCTAGGACCGGCGCGAGCAAGCGCGCTCGTAACCGAGGCGGACCGAAGGGCTTATTACTCGCACGACACCGCGACGGTACGTTCGTCGAATTCCTTTGTGTCGCCGGCTGTTCATCTTCCAGGAAGATTCGAGCGTGCCGGGTCCAGCGAGGGGCGGAAACGGCTTCGTGACTTTTAGCAATCTCGGCCGGCGGCTTAGGACGCGGATTCGAAACATTGTTGCGGCTCGTGGGAATCCCATTACGCGCCGCAGCTAGAAAGAAGCTGCACAATGAAGCGTCGCGCGGCAGCGAAAAAAAAAGAAAGAAACGCACGGGGATTCGCGGGGAAAAGGGAACAGTCGGAAGAAAACGGTCGCCGGGGCTCGTCCTTTTGCCGATGGGGCAGGCTCATTTAGTCCTGGAGGATTCTGCGCGAGCGGAAACCATGATGGGACGTGACCAGCCGAAACTATCTCACGCGCTCGCTGCTCGCCGCCGACGAAAGAAACCGTAGTGCCAGTTACCGTTCTCCTCGAAAACGCGAGAGAGCTTTTTCGTTCTAGGAACCACAGCTGTATCGTTCACCGCAGCCGCGCAGGATTGCCACTTCGTTTGCTTGGTTAACTTCTTGCGAGGCTACGTGAACTTCGACTGGCTGCGAGAGCAACGTTTAACCCCTTTGGTACCGCACGACGACACGTCGCTGTTGGCTACACTTGAGAAGATATTTCGTTCTCTTTCGTATGTTATTTCTTCCTCGCTTTTTCGAATTTTCTAATTGTCAGGCTTTTGCGAAATTTTTGCTATTCTGAGTTCTTTCTGGAAGTTTAGGGAACTATATCAAACAGGTTTTGGTATTCTATTCTGCTTGTTTCGCTTCGAAATCTACCGGCGCAGGTTTCTGGACGCTAGAAATACCGAACCAGGCAGAATGAGTGGTTACTGATTGTTTCTTTTACAATTTCTGATGCTATAAAAATGCTTTTTTACAGGAATAATTCAATGAACTTCTTTGCTCAAACGTACATTGTAATAGAAGTTGCGCGAAGTTCAAATAAATCTTGTCATTTTTATAAAACGATATACAGTAATGTCTCTCTAATTGACACTCGGATTGCGCACAAAAATGGACAATTTGGGAAGACGAGATGCGATTATTCGAGTCTCGCGGCTCGTTTCTACAATTGTTGACAATCGATAACCGTAAAAAACGAGTCACAAGGCTCGAATAATCGCATCTCCTCTTCCCAAATTGTCCATTCTTGTGGACAATCTGAGCGTCAATTAGAGAGACATTACTGTACGTTTCAACGAGACATGGTTGTTTCCACGTTTCCGGTCTCTTGACTTCTGTGAACTGAATTAATTTTAATATATAAATATCGAAATCCGTTTACAGCGTGCCTTTGATCGATTAAAGTTCATTTACCCAACATAAAAGTATGATAATACCGCACAACACATTAATTGCTGGACATCGAACCGCAAAAATTCCACAAAGTCAAGGTAATTTAATTAACGAGACTGAAACTGAAAAGATAAAATCTATCAAATGGAATTTCAACTCTTTTACAATCTAAATTCAATCTGTTCGAAGAACACAATACGATAGAAATACATTATAAAAACTAATAAAAAAAATGAATGTCGGCGCAAAACACGTTAACGAAAGAGGAAAAGTCGTAAGACTCACGTAATCGAAATTTGCTGAACGAGCAATCATTGTTAACACATCAGAAACTAAGTAACCAAATAACCGTCCTGTTATCCGCGCGTTCATGTCGCTCCGCTCGCATGATCGAAGCTTTAAGCGCAATCCGCTTCGACCCGTAAACCTGAAAATCAACCCTTTGCACTCGAAGCTATTTCAACTGCAAATCTAAAATAATTTCTCTGACTTATAGCATATTTATTTTACACGAAAAAGTGCATCTTACACACATGAAATTGACTCTTGTGACTCGCACAACGGTCACGCTCTTAACAATCTTTTCAAATCTAAACTTTGCGAATGTAAACATTATTTTAGAATCACGTGACATCGTAAATTTTAACGGTGCCTCGGAGTCACCGCTCGAATGCAAAGGGTTAACCCGCGATGCACCAGACTCGCGACAGACGCCTAGACGCGCCAGACGCCGCCGTTAAAACAAGTCCGCGTCGCGAAGGGGTTGCGAGCCAAGGTCGAAACCGGAGGTTCGAACCGAAGTCGAACGAGAATAATAAATGTTCGCGACCCGCGATCGGACGCCGAGGACGATCGAGAAAAAGCCCGGGAGAGCGTTCTCCCCTGGTGCAAGCGACGCCGATGATCGCGGCGCTGAACATAGTCCCGCGCGTCCGTTGCTATTAATGTCAGGGCGCGACGTGCATTTTGATCGGAAAGATTAATTATAATCGAGACTGAGATCGATGACTCCGGATTTTACGTCAAGTGCTGTTATTAAGCCTAACGAGGTTCTCTAAGGATCGATGGGCTCCGGGCTGACGCTGTTACAGACGCCGCGCGGCGGTCCCTTCTCTCTCTCTTATGGATTCCAAATGGACGAGCAGAAGGCGGCTGGCGCCGCTAGGTTCTTAACCTAGATCTAAAAAGGAATATCATCTACCAGACAAGCGTCCTAACGTACATGTAAAGTATACTGATTGGATCGAGCCGGGGTCGGCGCGGGATTCAATCGCAGCAGCTGCGAGCTCAAAGACAAACTAAAGTGGTGCTCGAGGATGCGCGAAGACGGATGGGTCCGCCGCGGGACCGGCCAACTCGGCACCATCTGGGATCACGAACGATTCCATCCAACTCGATCGAAGAAGAATCTACCAGGATCCAGAAGATACCTTTTGGTCGCATGCGATCCCGGAGTTCGTACTTTCAACGGGCGATCTATTATTTTCTCTTATGCTATTCTTGGTGTGTTATCTGGACCCGTTCTTATTCCCTTCGCATAATTTTTACGTCACGCACTCGCTTCATTGCTCACTTAATTACTTGCTTCATTATTTACTTGGTTATTTAATTATTTACTTACTTAATTACCTTATTTATTTAATTACTTACTTAATTACTTTACTTACTTATTTAGTTACTTAATTACTTTACTTACTTATTTCATTACTTTACTTACTTATTTCATTACTTACTTAATTACTTTACTTACTTACTTAATTACTTATTTACTTATTTCATTACTTACTCTCAATTACTTATTTACTTATTTACTTATTTAATTACTTACTTAATTACTTATTTACTTGTTTAATTACTTAATTACTTATTTACTTATTTAATTACTTAATTACTTGCCCACTCGCGCACTTTTTTATTTTATTATACTATATTGTATCGTCCTCGTTTGTTCCCTTTCCTTCCTTCACTTTATTTAAAATTAAAATAAATGCTGAAATACTTTATTTAACTGTATTTTATCATACTATATTTTAGTCTCCCTATCTTGAACTTTACTTAATTGCGTGTCCACTTCACTTACGTGTTCGCTTAATTAGTATACCCATCTTTTTGTTACACCGCACTCGGTCCCAAATTTCCGCAAGCTCGACGCACCGGGTTGCGTTCGCATCGCGGTTCGCTTTAATTGTCCGCGGCGCATTCTCGTGCGAATTCAATTATTCCAAATGATACATCGGGGGACCGATGTACGACGATACCGCGGAGGTCCTCCTACGCGAGGCCGTCGTCGCGAGCAATAAAACCGTCGCGACGATCCTCCGGCGGCGCACAATGACGGAACACCTGCGGAACGGGCATCACCGGCGCAGGAAACGAGGGCAAAAATCATAAGTCCTCGTTCGATGGGGCAATAAAGAGCGGGGTTTCTCCGCCCATCGCCCGTATGAATCGTTAGCCGACGCTCGGCGCGATCGACGACGAGGAACGACGAGCGGGGTTCAGGCACCACGGCCACGACCATAATTCTTTCGGTGCGCGCGGGGCCCGCCGCAAAAAGTGCGTCCGTAAAGTATATCGCGCGCGCGAAAGTGGGCGACACCGTGGAAGATATATCCACGTGCCTCAAATGAACGTTATGTAAATACGCGTTTAAGCTCCGACACAAGAGAGAAAGGGAGAGAGAGAGAGAAAGAAAGAGAAAGAGAGAGAGAGAGAGAGAGAGAGAGAGAGAGAGAGAGAGAGGGCGCCCGGGAAATGAAAGAGGAGGCTGGGCCGGTCGATACGCGCGTCGCGCATGCCGTCGTGGTACGCGGCTAAAGTAAATTGGTGGTCTGCCGTTGATGTATGGCAGAGTAATATTACGTACAGCCTGTCTTCTTCATGCATATTCATTCGGGACGATCTCCGGAGAGAGTCAATTCACTGTGCTATTCTGTGCCCGAGCGCCGATTCGCGGATCACGCTTTCCGATACCCGCGATACCCGCGCGTCGATCCTTCTCGAGAACAACGGCTGCGTTATTGGACCACTTAGGGCCTGAATTTAACAGGGTCATTGTCTCGCGAGTCGTGCTGCACGTTTTGTTGCATGGGTGCACCGCGCGCCCCGCGCGCCTCGCATCGGGTTCGGTTGTAGTTTCGATCGGAGGCATTGTGTCCGAGATACAGCGAGATCAAGAGTAACCTAATTGACGATGTTTTGTCCGACGTCTTGCGAGAGTATGCGTATTCCGAGCATATTTATCAATACGATGAATAGGAGTGATACAATATATGGTTTGATGTTAGCTGATAAGTTCAATACGCGCGATTATTACGATTCACTGCGGATTTTACGCATTTATGGCAAAAATGGATAGATCAAATACGGATGTGATTGGAAACATTTAAAGAGTTTAAGAGTGCTGCGACATTTTTAACCGATCGAAATTGTTTCGAAATGAAACAAATGTCCGTGTGGCTCGCGTATCTTTGCGATTGATCGCGATTTTTATTTTGCACAAGAATACGCGGTTCGATGATGTGTAACAGCGGAGAGAGTGAACTTCGATTTCACATTTTAATTGGCTACTCGAAAGCTCCGCCGAAAATTGCTATACCATTATTGAACACGATTTTCGTATCGTGCGATTTCCATTGTAAAATGGAACAACGTCATGCATAATAAAGAGGAAGCAAGACTTGGTTTTTAAATTGCTTCGAGTGCAAAGGATTGATATTGTACGGAAAATATGTCGATGAATTTAATGGAACAGATTCGACGTACACAGATTGGTGAAAGAAAGAAGAACTAATAAAGAGATAAGAAAGATAATAAGAAAATAAGAAAAATAATGAAGAAACAAGAACTACGGTATATTCTTCCTAATTTACGCCTCAGATCGTACACAAAAATAGACAATTTGGGAAGATGAGATACGATTGTTCGAGCCTTGAGGCACATTTTTATAGTTGCCGATCGTCAACAATTATAAAAATGAGCTGCGAGGCTCGAATAATCTCTTCTTCACAAATTGTCCATTTCTGTTTGCAAGCTGAAGGAAAATTAGGGAAAATTTACCGTGTATTCTTAAACATGGTTGTGAAATTTCAACGAGATAATTGTTTTCATGTTTCCGGTCTCTTGACTTCTATGACCTGAATTAATTTTAACCCTTTGTACTCGAGACTATTTCAACTCCAAAATGAAAGCATTTGCTTCGAGCTACAGTATTCACATTTTGTATGGTTGTATTTATGGGATGACCTGAAAATTTAACCTTTTTGCTTATAGAAAAGATTTCTATTTTTTATCAATTTATTGAATGCAAACTTTAATAATGTGTGCGAAAATTCAACCTTTTTGCTTATAGAAGATTTCTATTTTTTATCAATTTATTGAATGCAAACTTTAATAATGTGTAAATTCTTGTGCAAAACGATACAGCAATTTTTAGTGTCGCCTCAGAGTCGCCGATCAAGTGTAAAGGATTAATATATAAATATCAAAATCAGTTTATAGCGTGCCTTTGATTGATTAAAGTTCATTTACCCAGCATAAAAGTACGATAATCCAAAATCTATCTAAATACATATAAATAATAAAATCCAATACAAAAAACCCACAAAATCAAAGTAATTTAATTAACGTGTCTAAAACTGAAGAGATAACAATCGCATCTCCTCTTTCCAAATTCTCCATTTCCGTTTCCTATTATCTATTACAATTACTATTATTCTGTTCAGCTGAAGAAAAATTAGAGAGGGAATTTACCGTATATTCCAATGTAACTTTCATCCATCGCGATAAGCTCAGAAAATGTTCGTTCGCTCGACCAAAGAGACCGTCCAACGGTTACGTTCATTTAACAGAGTCCGTCAATTGTTGGATCAATGCGCTCGTTCCGGAGGCGGATTATAAGATCCCATTTCAGCTGAAAGAACATTGAATTCCGAACGAAGATCTGCCATCGAGATGGTTACCGCGCCGCGACAAGCACTCGGAACCCCGTGTTCAATATCGAAAGCAGCAACTCGTCCCCGGGATGAGCGGAGATTGTCCTACTCTAGGAGGCGACCCTCGGGCTCCAACGAATCCAATTTCTCCCCGTCAATCTCGCCGCGGCGCGAAAAACCGGCGTCCTAATGCTCCTGGTTACCGGCGTCAGTAGCAGCGCTCGCGAGCCCGCTCCGCGAATAATCCAAGGTATCAACGGCCGAGCAAAAAGAGATGGGTCCCGGTGGATAAGGACAGTCCGCGCGGCCCATGAACGGACAGGTAATCTGCATGCCTAATAATCTCTTGGCCGTCGCGCCATGCAAATACTCCGCAGTGCGCGTCCGTTTTGACATTCGTTCCAAGGTCTGAGAAACCCGACCGGTCGCCCGGGCTTATCAGAAGACCCGGCGCGTCGACGTCCCGTTTTCGAACCGCGGACTGAAACGGCGCCTTAATGGCCCGAAATCCTTGCGACAGGCGCTAATGACCCCCGCTAATCTCTCGCGCTCGAATAAACGCGCTGCGACACGGTGCACTTGCAATCGGGACCACCCGAAATTTCGAATATTTTCGATGCTTTTAGGAGCTTCTTCGCGCCTAAAAAAGCGACTGAAAGTATCGTGCATCGATTAGCCTCCGTTCTAACCCAAAGGGGTTCGAAGGGCTCCGCTACGGAGACATTTGTCATTTGTTCCGTAACTCCGAGCTACCCTCGGGAGATCGGCTTCTTCGAGATCGTGCGCACCGAGATCCGACTGGATTCACCTAGTCGACGAAACTGGTCGGACGAAAACTGTCCGGACTCGCACATTGGCGAACAAAGTTGCGACGAGATTGCGGATTTTGATGCATTCGTGGCAAAAATAACTGGACAAACTGGCGCGCAAGGTGTAAACGCGTTGAAAAAAGAATGTGGAAGGGCATTGCTATCGTCTCGTCGATGTATTAACCCTTAGCGCTCCGAAGGCTCCGCTACGGAGACATTTGTCATTTGTTCCGTAACTCCGAAGGCTCCGCTGCGGAGCCAAATGGTTTTAGCATACGTTATCGTCGGCGTTAGCAATTGTTATATGTAGTTAAAACGTGCCGAGTCTGTACCATTACGATTAAACCATTTTTTGATCTTTTCTATGGTTAGCAACGTGGAGAAAAATAAATATTACGATGAGAATTTAGAGCCGAGCGATACCGAAGACGTATTTGATTTTGAAGAGTTAAAAGACATTGCGGAAGACAATGTTGGTTATGATTCTGACACTTCGAGTAGCAGTAGCGAAATTATACTACCAAAGAGACGAACATTGAGAATTATTGAAAGCGAAAGCGAAGATTCGTTACGAGACTTAGATGAACGGCGCGATGTTACGGAAGAATTACATATTCCAGATAGAATACCTTTTAGTGTATTGTCACAGGTCGTTGGACCACAAGTTCCTACAAATATTGAACAGCCGATACGATATTTTAAATTATTTTTCACGAACGAATTGGTAAATGAAATTATAAAGGAAACCAACAATTACGCAGAAAATGTTCTAAACTTGAAAGAAATATCTAGTAACTCTATTTGGCGAAGCGAATACTGTGACACTTGTCCAAGTAAACCCAGAATGCACATGGGAGATTGTTACCAAAGATATCGCACGATGGTGAATTACAAAATTAAAAATTTATCTTTTGTTTACAATAGGAAAATGTATATTTGTAAAACAAATAAAATCAAATGCATTCGCAAGGACGTGTAATCTTTTTCGCTCAAAATAAGACTTCCTTTATATCGGGCGCTACGCACCAAAAATGTGCCGAAGTTGCCGGTAGGCAGTACAGTAATGTCTCTCTAATTGACGCTGAGATTGTCCACAAAAATGGACAATTTGGAAAGAAGAGATACCATTATTCGAGCCTTGCATAACCTTGACATAACCTTGACAAAACCTTGACAATTCGTAACTATAAAAAACGAGCTATAAGGCTCGAATAATCGTATCTTCTCTTTCTAAATTGTCAATTTTTGTGTACAATGTGAGCGTCAGTTAGGGAGACATTACTGTACTCGACAAACGCGCGGAGCGCTAAGGGTTAAATATGAAGATCGCCGCGTTTCAACACGAATCTGCCCGCTCGAACAGTCTCTCGCGGGACAACGCGTGCACATTTCGGCGAATACACTGCACACAATATTTTAATCAACAAACGACTACTCCAATTAACACGTTCCGTGCCACGTGTACCATAAATGGTACACGCGGACATATTTATTTAAAGCGCTGAAGACATACATTTTGTGACAAATTTGATTGTACAAAATATATTTCCACCAAAAGGATGAGAGGCATTGTAAAAAATGCTGTATAGAACAAAGCACATAAATTTGTTTAATCGTTATATACACAATAACTATTAATTACAATGTTTGACTTTTTTAAAGCAAGAGCTGCATAAAAACGGTTGATTCGGGCAATCGCTACTTATCTACTGATGATATAATGAAATATTATGTGATAATGTATCAATCTTTAGTCAAAACATCAAATGGCCTGAACGACAAGTTAGGCAAAAATGGCTTGGCACGGAACGTGTTAACTGACGCTCAGATTGTGCAGAAAAATGGGCAATTTCGAAAGAAGAGACACGATTATTCGAGTCTTGCGCCTCGTTTTCATAGTTGTTGAGAATCGGTAATTACAAAAACAAGGCGCGCAAGACTCAAATGAATCGTATCTCCTCTTCCCAAAATTGTCCATTTTTCTCCACAATCTGAACGTCAATTAGGGAGACATTACTGTATCGCGCGACCGTGAAACGCCATCGGGACAAGAGACAAAGCGGATCGCCGGAGCTTATTGCCGCGTATCGGACGCCACACGATCATCGATCATCGTATGACGCGGCGCGCGGGGACAAACCGCGGCCGGATAGGACCCGTAGGAAGAGGACGGGGCCCGCGGGTCCGGCCCGGGAGTAGGAGGATCGGAATCGCGGAGGTTATAAACCCGCGTCGGCCGGTACGTAGATGGAATGCGTCATTAATGCCTCGGCCGTGGCACCGCGGCAGATCAAGTCCTTATGGCAGGCATTCATAGTTATTATCCGCGTCTTCGCAGGAAGTTATATTTTAACGGTCGTAAAGGCTCCGGCGCGCGAGGCCCCGCGATCGCTGTTTGCCCGCCGGGTATAAGTGCTCATGCAAATACAAAGGTAAACGCGTCTTTCTGCGACGCGGAGTGCTCGCGCGGATCCACGGCCGCTGTGCCGGCTACGCGCGCCGGGAAATGTCACCGGTTGAGGTTGCGGGTCGGGAGGGACGCGGGACCGCCGGCCAGAAGTTCGGGATTAGACGGACAGCTTTTCCACCGGGACCATCGCGACGGATTAATTTATGGGCAGTTTCGTGTCACGCGCGGATTCTGCGTCTGACAAGCCGCTGCCCCGCTCTCTATCTCTCTCTCTCTCTTTCTCTCTCTCTCTCTCTCTCTCTCTCTCTCTCTCTCTCTTTCTTTCTCTCTCTCGCTCTTGCTTTCTCTCTCTCTCTCTTTCTTCCTCTCTCTCTCTCGCTCTTGCTTTCTCTCTCTCTCTCTTTCTCTCTCTCCCTCTCTCTCTTTCTTTCTTTCTCTCTCTCGCTCTTGCTTTCTCTCTCTCTCTTTCTCTTCCTTTCTCCCTCTCGCTCTTTCTTTCTCCCTCTCTCTCTTTCTTTCTTTCTCTCTCTCGCTCTTGCTTTCTCTCTCTCTCTCTCTTTCTCTTCCTTTCTCCCTCTCGCTCTTTCTTTCTCCCTCTCGCTCTTTATTTCTCTCTCTCTCTTTCTCTTTCTTTCTCCCTCTCGCTCTTTATTTCTCTCTCTCTCTCTCTCTCTTTCTCTCTCTCTCTCTCTCTCTCGCTCTCTCTCTCTCTCTCTCTCTCTCTCTCTTTCTCTGACAACAGGCCGCCGTGGGACGGGCACCGCGGAACTTGTATGTACCTGTTGCTGCCCGCTACCTTGAACGTTCCGCAGACAACACTGTCTATAATATAGACTCGTAAATATCAATCAATCGAGTATCTATGACTCGCTTTATCGGCCTCGACTGCCGCTTGTTAGCGATTATATACGGACTTGCGTGTTTTATAGACACCACCGTCGTTCATAGGTTTCCGGCCGCGTGGTTTCAGGTATCAATAACTTGGATAAGTGGAGGCGAGAGATGATCCCTGAAAGCGATGATTTTGCGACACTGAGTCCAAGTTGCGGGTCGAACGGGTCTGCGTAATAGCTTGGAGAAATCGAGCAATGTTTTCTTCCACGGAATTAGTCGAATAGTTCTTTTATTGCTTCTGATATCTCGAGACTATGTCTGATTTTATTATTTTTTTATTCTGTTTTTATTATCTTATTGTTCGTCGGCTTATTGTGTATTATTATCTTTTTCATTATTCTTTGCTGTGGAATTTTGCAAGATCGCACGACAGTTAAAATATATAGTTAATACATTTTAACTAGATTATATTTAATATAGTTATATGTAATGTTATATGTAATATTATATATATTATTATAGTATAAGTATAATAATATTATAGTTATATGATATATATACTATTATACTCTTATACTATAATAATATATATAATATTATATATAACTATATTATTATATTTTATGTTGTTATTTATTTTTACATTATTTTTATATTTTTATATTATTATTATATTTTATAAAATTGTACCATCGCGACATTATGCGAACATCAATTCTTTTGAAGCAGCATCATTTTTCCAAGCAGCAGCTAAACGCATATATCAGTAAAAGGTACGCGAGTCTTAAAAAATTAACAAATGCAAGCTAATTGCAATAAATTTACATGTCACATTTAACATAATAAAAAACGAATCATAAGAAACGATCTAATTATCGCTATTAAAAAAAAAAAAACAGAATCAATAATCGCTGTTTACCGAATTGTATCTGTCTTCGAACGACAGCTGTTTCCGCTCTAATAAATTCCAACGAACTTCCAAACATCCTCGAGGCGAAGAAGTCCGGCTAGAACGTGGAATCGCGGAATTTGGCATTGCACGAAGTGGCAGACGAGCGTATAAACGAGAGAAGATCGCCACGTTCGGGGCGTCGTTTGAACCCGGGCACGCTGAAAATGAAAGACGACTTCTGTTTCGACCGGCCGTTGACGAATAAAAAAATTATTTACGTTCTAAGTTCCGGGTACTCCCCCGGGGGATTATTTTTAGTCGGATGAATTACGACCGATGCCGAGGCGGCGGCTCGTTTATTTTTCGGCCGATGAAAGAAAACGCTGGATGAAACGAGACGAAAGTAGATATTACAGGTTACAGACGAGACTTCCGTTCTTCCTAGGAACGCGGAGACAGGCGTAACTCCCCGTTTTCCCTTCTGACGGCTCATTTCGACAGGAATATACGAGACGTTTGTTAGAACGTCTCCGACTCATCTATTCGGCGAGCCGTTTGTGCGGATTTTAGATTCCTAGAAACGTTTCGCTGTCTGCCGGCACACTTGAACGGCTCGGCGAACGTTGGGAAACCGCGTGGCAGACGCACGGAAAGTGAACATTGCTGGCACGATGATCCTACTTAACCCTTGCGTGTCGATCAATGAAATCGTCGGCGTTGCTCTATGAACGGGGTACACCGGGGCAACCCTATGATGAGCTTAGGGTGCCATAGACGGTACGTTACTGTTTTAGCTGACTTTTATGTAATTATGTTAACATTCGTTTTTATTTATTTTATTGTTATTATCGCGACGAAGTATTATTTGTAGTAATTGTCCGGAGAATTTTTAGTACTTCGTGCACTTTTTATCCGCTTCTCCTCTAAACGTGTATCAAACTTCATCGTCGAATTTTAGTAATTTTCTGATGACTACACTGTAGATTCAAAGCAGACTGAAAATGTACTAAATACACTATGCAGCATGCACCAAATACAAATGCACCATTTTCAACTGATCGAAATTGTTTCGAAATGAAACAAATGTCCATGTGGCTCGCGTATCTTGCGATTGATCGATTTTTATTTTGCCCAAGAATCCGCAGTCCGATGATGAGTAACAGCGGAGAGAGTGAACTTCGATTTAACATTTTAATTGGCTACTCGAAAGCTCCGCCGACAATTGCTATACCATTATTGAACACGATTTTCGCATCGTGCGAATTCCATCGTGAAATGGAACAACGTCATGCATGATAAAAAGGAAGCAAGGCTTGGTTTTTAAATTGCTTCGAGTGCAAAGGGCTGATATTGTACGGAAAATACGTCGATGAATTTAATGGAACAGATTCAGCGTACACGGATGAATCTATTTGAAAGAAAGAAGAACTGAAGTAAATTCTCCTCAATTTTCCTTCCGCTTGTGAACAAAAATGGACAATTTGGGAAGAGCAGATACGATTATTATAGTTACCGATCGTTAAGAATTATAAAAACTAGTTTATTATATTATATTATATTATATTATATTATATTATATTATATTATATTATATTATATTATATTATATTATATTATATTATATTATATTATATTATATTATATAATATTATATTATATTATATTATGTTATATTATATTATATTATATTATATTATATTATATTATATTATATTATATTATATTATATTATACTATATTATAAAAACTAACTAAACTGCAAAGCTCAAATAATCGCACCTCTCGTCAATTTCTGTTTCAAAACTGCGCATCAATTAGGAAGAATTTATTGCAACAACAATCTAATCGAATACTGAAACATTTAACCACGAACTTCAAATTGTCCGATAAGCAGACGCAATATTATCCATGAACGAAAACAATTTCGCAAAAACATGCCGCAAAATGATGCTCGTTTATCGGCGCAACGATTAACCAAGTTAGAGAGCCGTATATATAGCTCGCGCGTTGTCTCAAAATTGCGAGGTCCGTTCAGATCAAATGAAACTGTAACTTCGAGTGAAATGTCCTGGGTTTATGTCCGAGCTCGCCAGTGTTGTCTCAAGTGCCGCGGAATTTACACCGGTTTAAAAGTCGAGGTGTAATTAAAACTATGAAAGGGACGTGCTTGTCGTGATCTTGAGAACCGGGCGAACTTGCAACGTTAGAGCCCGAGCCTCGGCTCTATAATTTTCGTGGAACACCGCCGTGCCTCGTCGTCGCCGTTAATTCTAATTAGAAAGTTCCGAAGCTTCTTATCCGCGAATAAATTCGCAGCTTCGAACTTTCCCGGCTGAAATCCCCGCGATCCTCGCTGAGAATCCGAGGCGTCTTTTCCTTTCCGAAAAAGCGTTTTCGTTCGGGCTTACGTTCCGAGCGCGGGCTACGTGTCCCCGGCAAAGGAAAGGAGTTCATCAAGAGGTAAAGGCCGGCGCGCATTTTTCCCGCAGCGAACACTGCGGCATAATTCGTAAAACACGCGCGCGCTCACGTGCCGCACGCGTTTATGGAGCCGCGGTCGAACAACTTCACGATCTACCCTTAACGATGACCCAAATGACCCCGCCGGCCGGAGGGGCAATCTTGGAAAGCTCACGGTTAGCTAAACGTAACACGTTCCACGCAACATCCTCCTCCGAAAGGAATTTTCTTGCGAGCCAGGAAACGCACTATTATTATTCCGCGCGCGACCGCCGAGGGTGAACATGTGCGTTGATTATCCGGCGATGCGACTTACGCGGCGACCGTTTAATAACGATGCCGTCGATTCGCGAACGCCCGTCGCAATTAGCCGGCCCCTTTAGCGCGTTAAGCGCCGAATATCGGCCGGAAAAATTCCCGAAAAGATTCGGTGTCGAAGTCGTTCATTCGATGAGACCGAAACTAGAAAGCTAAAATTCAGGAAATATTATTATTATTATTATTAATTATATTATTATTATATTATTATTATTATTATTGTTATTATTATATTATTATATTATTATTATTAAATTCAGGAAATATTTGATCGACTCTTTCGCGTTCTACAACACCTGGTAACATTCAATTTGTTCGATATGTTAATGTAAAAATGTATTTCGAATCGCAGTGAAAAATTAGCGTCATTCGTGCGTCGTCGAATCAACGCGACGCTCGAAATTCTGATGGTTTTTGATGAACAGCGCCTTTTAAAAGCGATACAGTGAAAGGGTTATATTTTAGAACCAAAGCGTTATTTAATATAAAATTCCGTTTAATGATTTTCTAGCTTCTAAGTAATTCTTTTCTGGCTTACGTCGAAAGCTTCGACTCTACTGTAAAATTTCAGATTTAACAGTTCTGAATTATACTGTATTTTTGAACAGATATTTAGGGGTAGTTCACGATTGAACATTTTTCAAAATGAATTCTAACATACTTTATGCAATCTGCTAAACAGCGCTTTTAAGTAAACGAAACAATAATCGTAGATTTCGTATTTATTTTTCTTAAAGTTCATCTTCGCAGCCCACCGAAGCAACCAAAAAATCTAAAATACCTATGATTCAGAATCAATATTTATAATTCGTGCAACCATAGAAATACCTGCTTACAAATTCGAAGGAATCTTGGACAAATGAAGTAACTATAAGAAAACCATCGTCTCTGTTAAAAGCTTAAATTACAGATTTAACAGTTCTAAATGATACTGTACTTTTGACCAGATATTTAGGGGTAGTTCACGATTGAACATTTTTCAAACTGAATTCTGACATACTTGATGCAATCTGCTAAACAGCGCTTTTAAATAAACGAACAATAATCGTAGATTTCGTATTTATTTTTCTTAAAGTTCATCTTCGCAGCCCAATCAAGCAACCGAAAAATCTAAAATAATTTTAGTCCAGGATCAATATTTATAATTCGTGCAACCATAGAAATATCTGCTTACAGATTCGAAGGAATCGAAGTAAATAAAGGAAATCATCGTATTCGTTAAAAGCTTAAATTACAGATTTAACAGTTCTAAATGATACTGTACTTTTGACCAGATATTTAGGGGTAGTTCATGATTGAACATTTTTCAAAATGAACTCTGACATACTTGATGCAATCTGCTAAACAGCGCTTTTAAGTACACAAACCATAATCGTAGATTTCGTACTAATTTTTCTCAAAGTTCATCTTCGCAGCCCAATCAAGCAACCAAAAACTCTAAACTACCTATGATTCAGAATCAATATTTACAATTCGTAGAACCATAGAAATACCTGCTTACAGAATCGAAGGAATGGTGAACGAATGAAGTAACTATAAGGAAGCCACGCCGTCTCCATTAGCCTTTTTACGGCAATTATAGAAAGCACCGCCTTCGTGCATAGAGATAAATCCTGATTGAATCCGGGACCAACAACACCTACTTAGAATACATCGGCGAGCGAACGGGCTTAGTTAAGATCGTAGAAATACCTCGGAGAGCCTAACAATCCCAACCTGAAATTACCGAATCGAAAATAGAGCAAGGAGAGGCCGCCCCGCCGTTCGACGCAACTAATTTCCTGGGAAACGGCGGGTATTCCAGTACACGCGATGGACAACCGGAGCCCTTGAACGGCATAGAAAAACCCCGTTCGTCGAGCAGATGGAACTGTATCGCGCAGGAAGTCCGAATATGTTTCGTCAGGCGGTTGTACGCCTGTACGTATGCGATTGTGTACCGGTCGGCCGTCAGTGATCGGCTTAGGACTCATTAGCGTAGCCGGTAATGAATCGATACGCGATCCCCGGGCACGCTTTGCGGAAGAACACGAGCGGCCATTAGAGAAAATACCGGGCGAGAGTACTAATCTACGATCCCGCTGGTCCAAGGACGGGTAAATCATTAGTCCCGGCGTGTTTGGGTGGCTAATAACCAATGCCGGATGCCCCCATCGATTGTACGATCTGCGCTTCGCGCGCGGATCCTCGGTCCTCCTCGTCGGTCAATTGAAATTCCAGATAACGCCGGCGGGGCACGAGGATGCGCCGGAATCCCCGCGATTTCTCCACCGTGTGTCGCCCGTTCGTGCCCGCCGGACGAAACGCCGATTCGGCCCGCCCTCTCATTTCCGGCTTTTAATCGCTCGCATGCACGGCATCGCCTCGCATCGCCTCGCCTCGCCTCGACTCGCATAGCCGCGCCTCGCCTTACATAGCCTCGCGTCGTCTCGCCTTGCCTTGCCTCGCCTTACATCGCCTCGCGTCGTCTCGCCTTGCCTTGCCTCGCCTTACATAGCCTCGCCTCGCCTAGCCTCACATAGCCTCGCCTCACCTTGCCTAGCCTCACATAGCCTTGCCTCACATAGCCTCGCCTCACCTTGCCTAGCCTCACATAGCCTTGCCTCAAATAGCCTTGCCTCGCCTAGCCTCACATAGCCTCGCCTCACCTTGCCTAACCTCACATAGCCTTGCCTCACATAGCCTTGCCTCACATAGCCTTGCCTCACATAGCCTTGCCTCAAATAGCCTCGCCTCGCCTTGCCTCACATAGCCTTGCCTCGCCTCGCCTCAAATAGCCTTGCCTCGCCTCGCCTCAAATAGCCTCGCCTCGCCTCGCCTCACATGGCCTCGCGTCGCCTCGCGACGATTCGCTCGACGAAGACACCGAGCCAGAGAATTTCGTACACGATGAAACCAGCGCGGCGAAGCCGATCATTTTCGTTCGCCAGCACCCGCCATTTTGGTCGCGACGATGTCACGCGAACGTTGCGTCGACGGAGCGAGTGTTACTTGCGGCGAATATTGCAACAACACTCGTTAAAAATCAGAACAAATGTATTTACTTTTATAGATTTTTATAAACCAATATAAAACAGCCAGAGGTTCTACATTGTCATTAATTTTGCATCGCTTGTAAATGGATTAGTTGTAATGAATTAATTAATTACAATTAAATATTATATTTACATATAGATATAATATATATTATATTTTCAATTATTACATTATTATCGAATTATTAATTTTAATTAATTAGTTGCAATTAAACATAGTGCAAGAAAATACAGCAACAACCAGCACTCTAATATCCTGCTCTAATATCCAAATTAAAATTGAACAATTGTTCAAAGCTGCTTTTGGTTTTCAAAGTCGTGAAACATTATTTTTCTATTTTAAAAAACTGCTTTCAAATGCAATAACAAAAAGAATTGTTCGTTCGTCACAAAATACCGCGTGCGGCAGACCGCTGCGCGACGCAGCGCATTAATCGTGAAATCGCACGAAAGGTGTGCAACAACCCCGTCGAGGTCAAATTGGATCCCCGATTTCAAGGTTACCGAGGGTCGATCCAGCGGCGCGTGGCGTCGTTCCGCGACCGATCCGCGTAGCCCGCCCGCCCCTCCGCCCACCTGGCAGCTGGCTTTTCAAATCCGATTTCGCAGCGAAACGGAACCGCGCTCGCGGCCGATCCGGGGAGATAACGAAATGACTCCCGGGACCGGTCCCGCGTACGGCTCCCAAGAATAATGATAGTTCGTCCGGGCCAGTGCACCACCTTATTATTACACGTATCGCGTAATGCCGTCGGCGCGGAGTTCCTTTTCCACGTACCGACATCGAGACACCGGCGCGCCATCAACGACCGTAGGCCGCTGCCTTCGTAACTGTTCGTTCACCCGACCTTCGCAAGGTCACGGAGCTAGAGCTGCAACGAAAAAAAAAGGGGAGCAAGGAACGATGCTGAACGCGGGGCGGGGAGGGGGGATGAGAGCTAGGAGAGCGAAGAGCAAGGGAGAGAGAAAGAGAGAGAGTGATCTGGCAAGTGAGAATGAGAGAAATGGAAGCGAGAGAGAGAGAGAGAGAGAGAGAGAGAGATAGCAAGTGAGAATGAGAGCAATACGAGAGAGAGAGAGAGAGAGAGAGAGAGAGAGAGGGAGACCTAGCAAGTGAGAATGAGAGCAATACGAGCGAGAGAGAGCGAGAGAGCGAGAGAGACCTAGCAAGTGAGACTAAGAGCAATATGAGAGAGAGAGCGAGAGAGAAAGAGAAAGAGAGACCTAGCAAGTGAGACTGAGAGCAATACAAGAGAGAGAGAGAGAGAGAGAGAGAGAGAGAGAGAGACCTAGCAAGTGAGACTGAGAGCAAGACGAGAGAGAGAGAGAGAGACCTAGCAAGTGAGACTGAGAGCAAGACGAGAGAGAGAGAGAGAGAGAGAGAAAGACCTAGCAAGTGAGAATGAGAGCAATGTGAGAGAGAGAGAGAGAGAGAGATATCTAGCAAGTGAGAATGTGAGCAATAGAAGAGAGGGGGGGTGGCAGAGTCAAGGAAGAGGGCAGGGTCTAATCAACGCCCGGAGTCATGCTCCAGAGAACACCGCGCCAAGGAAAGGCGGAAAAAGGAGGAAAGAGAGCGGCCGGGGAGAAAAAGCGACGGGAAAAGAACAGTCGGATCGACGAAGCATCGGGACGGCCGAGAAGAAACGGTCGATGAGGTGCCAGCTACTGGATGAAGAAACTGGATCTATACTCGGTGGAACGAATGCGGTGACCTGCTCGAATATCTCGCGCTGACAAACGGTAGCCATTCAGTCCTGAATGAAGACGGCCGGTAGTCCACCTTGACTGCTCGTTCTTGCTGCCCCGCGATTGGATTTAGGCATGCTTCGCGTTAAACCTTTCGCGTGCCAACTCTGCCTTTTCAAAAATTCGATCTGCTACCATTTAGCCTGATCAGCATGTGATCCCGCATGACGGGACCTGCGCGCGTTTTTTCTGCATTTTTAACGGATTTTCTACCAGATGAAAGACCAAGAAGAATCGTCGGTAGGGTCGAAGAATGATGAAGACGTGGAGAGAATAATTTCGTCGTCGTGCAATAATGTACCAAATATCGATGATCTCCGAGCGACCTTGAGAACGAAGTGAAAATTTACTTGCAGCGGCCCGCAAGAGTGTACACCTTTGAAAACGCAATAACTATTTTCAAACTGCACCTAAATGAATTGAATTTTTTTTTAGATTATAGAGAATCTAATCTACTAGATGATGGCAAATGACTTTGTTTAATTTTGCTATTTCTTAGGATGACAAAATAAATGAAACATTTCTGTTGTAGGCTAAGATAACAGAATTAAGAGTTTTTTCTTGTCATCTCAAGTAGTAGCAAAGTTTAAAAAAGAAATTTTGGTCTTCGTCCAATAAACTGATCCTTCTATCACCTAAAAAAAAAATTATGAAGCACTTGGTCCATTTTTAAAATAGTTATCGCATTTTAAAGAGCGTACGAACACTTTCTTGGGCCTCCGCGTATCATCGTATTTGTTTCTTAACCCTAGAAAGATAACCATATGACAACGTACGTAAAAGATAACCATACGCTTCAGAGGCGCATGCTTTTCTAAGGCGTCAATTTTATACTAACAATGGATATTTATTTAAGTTAATCTAGTCATTTTAAAGGTTTCGCATTATTGTCAAAATAAAATGCATTTATATTATATTTTTTTATATTTTAAGTAATTTTAAACTTAAATCACTAGACCTCTATGAAAAATTAACAAAAATCAACAGTCTTCGCAGGCGCCTCTGCGACGTAGGTTATCTTTCTCGGGTTAAGACCCTAAAACTTTGGTTCGATCGAATTTTGCAGCGTCGCTATTGTGCCAGCGGCAAAACTGCATTTTTTTGGATCTATTACGCTAAAATGTCGACCATCCACGGCCGATCTTTTTCGCGAAGAAGCGTTTTATCATAGCCGCGCTGTGTCCCCCGCCGGAAGGCCGTGAAGAGGAACAAGTCGATTAGTCAAGGCTGAGAGTACACGCCTACCCGCGACTTCTCGGTTCGAGAGATGCACCCAGATTGCACGTTGCAATGCGGTTGCACGATGAACTTGGAAACTATCCTCTGCTGGCCCCTAAGGCGAGTCCTTTAATGCCGGTTTTCTTTCGATAATATCGAGCGCTCCGACGGCTAACGAAAGGGAATCAAAATAACATTTGCTTTCGAGAGACACGATTTAGTCGTACGCGTCAGCCGTGCTGGATTCTTATTGGTCACTGCTTTTTCGTTGATAACTCGTTAACGGTGCCTCGGGGAACATTTTTGTAAAGGAGGAAGTTGCTTCAAATGATCCGAGGAACCCGCCATTTCCGGATTGCGAGACATTTTTAGGACACCCTGTATATATAGAATTATATATTTATAATTCTTATAAAATAAGAATTATATTATAATTATTATTCTATTATTATATTCTACTATAATTCTAATATAATTATTATTCTATTATTATATTACATTATAATTCTTATAAAGTAAGAATTATATTATATAATATTATATAATTATAATTCTTATAAAATAAGAATTATATTATAATTATTATTCTATTATTATATTCTATTATAATTCTAATATAATTATTATTCTATTATTATATTATATTATAATTCTTATAAAATAAGAATTATATTATATGGAATTATATATTTATAATTCTTATAAAATAAGAATTATATTATATGGAATTATATATTTATAATTCTTATAAAATAAGAATTATATTATATAATATTATATAATTATAATTCTTATAAAATAAGAATTATATTATATAATATTATATAATTATAGACAAATTCTGTTCGGCGAAGTACGAAGCTGACGAGACGCAATAATACTGCAAAAGGAATCGCGTTACGACGCGACAACGACGTAACGTAAGCACACGGAGACAAACACTTAGGCGCAATGAAAATCCGAGATTTCATACGCGCCGATTTAATATAAGATGCTCGATGCTCGATGCGATACCGTGGGAGGAAAAGCACACACGCATAATGTATCGGGAATCGTGCGCAGCCGGGAATCCGCGAGAGGCTCGAGATAGGAAAGCATCATTAACGCCATTATCCGAACGCATTGAATCCGCGGTTGCACAGAATAATTTCTCGATGAAAATGGCAAAAAACGTCCACGGAACGCTATCCCGCTCGAAGTGTCGGGACCATTAACCCTCCGAACGCGGGCTCCTCTGTGCGAACGAACAACCTCTCCTCCCCATTTGTTTCGTAAAATTCAGCGAGCTATTGCGAGTAATTCAGGATGCATCGTGCGCAAGAAGCAATTATTGCCATGATTTTTGTTATCTCTCTTCTTTAAGGCATCATCGTTGTGTTTCCTGCGCGAACATATTCGCGCAAAACATCGCGAGGAAACGGCGTACTTTGCTCACAAAGTATTCTGTTTCCACGATTACCATCGAATCACACGGGTCTCCGAAAAAAGAAATCCCGCAACTTCCATGCAATCGAGAAATTGACTCTGGGAGGTTTGAGATCGGTCTAAGTAATCGCGCTGCGAATTCTCTCTGATTTTCCGTCAGCTCGTGAACGAAAATGGACAATTTGGCAAGAGGAGATACGATTATTCGAGCCTCGCGGCTCGCATTATTTTTATGGTTGCCGGTCGTCGACGATTAGAAAAACGAGGTGCAAGGCTCGAATAATCGTATATGCTGTTTGTAAATTGTGCATTTTTGTTAACAGATTGAAGGAAAATTACGGGGAATTTAGTTGATAACTGCTTTGCGGTAAAGTATTTAGTATTACAGTATAAATACTTTCGTGTTTATTAGATACTTTAGTTGTTAAATGCTTTATTCATTAAATGCTTTAGTTATTAAATACTCAATTTGTTAAATACTCCGTTTATTAAATACTCGATTTATTAAATACTCAATTTATTAAGTACTCTATGTATTAAATACTCAATTTATTAAGTACTCAATTTATTGAGTATTCGATTTATTAAGTATTCGATTTATTAAATACTCAATTTATTAAGTACTTAATTTATTAAGCACTCAATTTATTAAATACTCAATTTATTAAATTTTCGATTTATTAAATACTCAATTTATTAAATTTTCGATTTATTAAGTACTCAATTTATTAAATACTCAGTTTATTAAATACTCAGTTTATTAAATACTCAGTTTATTAAATACTAAATTTATTAAATACTTTATTCATTGAATACTGAATTTATTAAATACTTTATTCTTTAAATACTTTATTCATTAAATACTTTATTCATTAAATACTTAATTCATTAAATACTTTATTCTTTAAATACTTTATTTATAAATATTTCAATATTCATTGTCCAGAAAATTCGAGTCCCATTTAATCCACAGCAACGTGACCATTTATTTCGCCCGCCCTTATATTTCGGCACGCGTGCACCACATTCTCAGACAAACAAGTCAAAACGTTCGAAACCATAACATACGCCGCTACGCTTTTTCCGCTGGTTCGCAGAAGCGACGGGCCCTAGCCTAGCCACGATCTCGAAGCCAGCCGCCTGCGTCCAGAGAGCAGCGGTCATCATTGTCATAGGTTGTGGAAGTCGGCGCGAAAGGCAGCAACGCTCGGTATTACGCGCTGTATCCGGTGGAACTCGTTTACGTCGATCGGCCAAGAAGTATCGAACCCTTCGACCTCACGGGGCCCCTCCTCTGCCGGGTGATGTTCTCCTACTGTGCTGGTGCGTGTCGCGCGATTCCGAGTTAAAAATAACACCTCGCCGGATATTTATAGCGTGCACGAGTCGCGGGGCAGGGTGCAGTTGGAAAAAAGAGAGTAGGAAGAAGAAGAAGAAGAAGAAGAAGAAAAAGAAGAAGAAGAAGAAGAAGAAGAAGAAGAAGAAGGTGGAGGAGGCGGCAGAAGAAGAGACAGAAGCAGCAGAAGCAGAAGCGCGGGAGGGGGGCTCGAGGAACGCGAGGCAAAAGCGCGGGAGGGGAAGGGAGAAAGAGGGCGACAGAGGGAGGAGGACGGGGGGGAGAAGAAAGAGAAGAAGCTGGAGGGGCTCGGCAGATCGGAGGCGATATCTGTCGCGCGAATAGTCGCTGGAGGAAGAAGAAGAAGAAGCCGAAGAAGCCGACGAAGAAGAAGCCGAAGAAGAAGAAGAAGAGGAGGACGCAGCGGCCACAGGGAAGAGGGGAAGAAAATCGAAGAAGACGGAGTAGGAAGGCCGGCGAAGGGGTTGGGCGGGGTGGCTGGGGAGAGTAAAAAGGGACGCCTGTAACTGTGCAACCTGCGCTACGACGATCATCGTCGTCGGCCGGGTGGGGAAGAAAGCAGTCTGCGAGCCGTAGCCTGCGCAGGGTGGTTCAAGTGGAGCGATGCAGTATATTAAATGAACGAGAGGAAGACGAAGAGGGACGAAAGAGCCAGCAGAGGAGCAGACAGGCCACCGGCGAAAGAGGAACCGAGAACGGGAGAGAGAAAGAGAGAGAGAAAGAAAGAGAGAGAAGGAGAGAGAAACGGGTGCAATGCGCCTGGAGCGAAGTGGCCTTGACGTGGGCCGACCGGCGAGGGCAAGGACGACCGCCCAAGGGAAATCCTCTCTTTTTATTCCCTCCACCTCGACTGCCCGGCAGCATCATCCGCGGCGACGATCCCCGGACCTGCAACCGCGCCCATCCGTAAGTTCGCGTATATAATGTCAAACGTCCCTATTACCGGGCCCGACGAGCCTCGCGGCCCGACCGAAACCCATCCGAAATCGGGCCATTACCTCCTCGCCAGACACGTTCCAGAAGAACCATCGAGAATCGAGAGGGGCCGGCCTGGCCAAACGGCCGCCGATTGTGTAACTTCCCATCGGGATGATACAAGCCCTCTTCTCGCGGGCTACGGGTTGGATCATCGCGGAACGACCTGGCTCGCGGTCATTTTTATCGACGGTTTTATCCCCTCGTGAAACGCAAATGCTCTGCTCAACGATGTCTTTAAAACAGTAGCGACGAGACGAAGAATCGTTTAGACCGGGGGAGAGAGAGAGAGAGGTCTCGTCGGGATTAAATTCGAATCGTGCTCTCTCTCTCTCTCTCTCTCTCTCAAAGTCCACGAGAGAGAGAGAGAGAGGAAGGTCTCGTCGGGATTAAATTCGAATCGTGCTCTCTCTCTCTCTCTCTCTCTCTCTCTCTCAAAGTCCACGAGAGCGCCCCTGGAATCGTCAAAATCCACGAGAGAGAGAGAGAGAGAGAGAGAGAGAGAGAGAGGTCTCGTCGGGATTAAATTCGAATCGTGCTCTCTCTCTCTCTCTCTCTCTCTCTCTCAAAGTCCACGAGAGCGCCCCTGGAATCGTCAAAATCCACGAGAGAGAGAGAGAGAGAGAGAGAGAGAGAGGTCTCGTCGGGATTAAATTCGAATCGTGCTCTCTCTCTCTCTCTCTCTCTCTCTCAAAGTCCACGAGAGCGCCCCTGGAATCGTCAAAATCCACGAGAGAGAGAGAGAGAGAGAGAGAGAGAGAGGTCTCGTCGGGATTAAATTCGAATCGTGCTCTCTCTCTCTCTCTCGTGGACTTTGAGAGAGAGAGAGAGAGAGAGAGAGAGAGCACGATTCGAATTTAATCCCGACGAGACCTCTCTCTCTCTCTCTCTCTCTCTCTCTCTCTCGTGGATTTTGACGATTCCAGGGGCGCTTTTGTCGTACGAAGGTTCAAGCGTTTATGCGCGTCGGTGCACGCTTCGTTCTCCGCGCGCGCGGCTCGCCGCCGCTGCTGCACGCTAGCGTGTTCTTGGAACCGAGTTCGCGGATGCTTCGTGTGTCACGTGGACGCGCGTGAAATCGAAGCGAAACGTAAGCGCTGGTCGCGGAAGTTCCTATTTAAGAGGTTAAATTACGATCCGAAGGTCTCGTAGTAACGTTAAGCGTTGTTTGTTGCGATTATCGGAAAATAGTTATTACGAAGTTATTAATGAATTTAAGCACGTTTTTCAATCTTCGTTCCATTATATGTAGTTCTTAGGCCTGATTCACGAGTCAACGCGAGCTTGTTTCTGAGCAAATTCGTGTGCGCGCGGCACTCTTATCATTGAAATGATAAGATAAATTTTTGAATTGTAAAATGATGAATTTTGATCTTGTCGTCGATATTTAAACATTCGAGTAAATGTAGTCGCGCGACGCGTGTAAATTTCTTTTCTAGGAAATTGTAACAATCGAAAAAACTTCTGATCGTTGTAACTGTGAGAAAAATCGTACTGCAAGGGGATGATTATTGAACGAGATCGATCTTAGGAATTAGTGTTGTTCGATATCGTTGTTCATTAGACTGGATTTTTTTAAATCAAATTTTTATAAGCTTTCTCAACGTTCAAACTAATATGATATAACTAATATTATGTAAATATGATATTATATATAACCAATATTATATGTATATAATATTATATAATCAATATTATATGTATATAATATTATATAACCAATATTATATGTATATAATATTATATAATCAATATTATATAAATATAGTATTATATAACCAATATTATATGTATATAATATTATATAACCAATATTATATAAATATAATATTATATAAACTCATAATAATAATATTATAGTTATAAGTAATATATAGTATAATAGTAATATTATTATTATATATAATAACCAATATTATATGCATATAATATTATATAAACTAATATTATATAATAACCTTGACATAACCTTCACATTTTCTCTTCACGAGTTAAGAAATTCTTATGAAATGCATGAACAATTAAAATGCTGAATCGTCGACATGTATAAAAATGTATTAAACAATATCGCATTCGATATTCAACAGGGAAAGCAGACTAAAATCAATGTTAATTTCGATTTCAAGATTTTCTCGTTACAACGATAAATCATGTAATTATCCAAAAGATCCTGAATTTTGAAGCTTCGATAAAGTTCGCCACCCTCGAACGAAAAATCATTTTTGTAACGTGCAAAAGTTGAAGGAATTCACTTTCGCTTGCCGGGCAGCCGTGAATCGACTATCGAACACAAAGTCGCAAGGCAGCTAATAAAAAGTAAACGGCGTACAATATCGATGGGATCGATCGATCGATCGATCGGACGGACGAACGGAAATCGTTCGGCGAATCGGCAAACGCCCGATCGGCTGGGCGAGTCGAACGCGTCGCGGCATCCAATCACCGAGAGATCGGCCGATTGAAATGCACATTTCTTACGCGACGGGGCGACGCGAGTTATCTGGAAAATACGCCGAGCGAAGACAATCGATATCCTCGCGGATCAGTATCTTCTTTGTAGCGGAGGCCTTTTGTCTAGCGGAATGGCGGGCTCCCCTTTCTTCCGTCCGCCCCTCTCGCCCTGTCCTTCTTCCAGCGAGACAACGAGATCGTCCCTGAGAGTCGCCTGGCTCCAGAAGTCGTTGGAATAATTCATGACGTCGCGATCTTGCACAGGAGAATAGTTTATGGTCGGGGACAGTTTCCGCGGGGAAGCGGGGACCATGGAGGGAGGGGGGGATGGATGGATGAACCGAGGGAACCGATTGGAAATTGATTCACGTGCCGATAACACCGGCCCGTCGAGTTTTCTCGCGGGGGCGCCGGAAAAATCCCGAATGAAAAGGGGAAAACGACTCGCATCTCCGCGGTGACACGATTCTTATCGCGACAATGGCGTCCCGACGATAACCGTTTAATGGAGAAATGAAAATCTCGCGGTCTTATCGTTGTCATTAATGCTGATTCTAAAAATGTTTTACCCCATTTTCTGTCGCGAACGCGTGAAACCTGCGCGGCCAGTTGTGGATCAATTATTCAGTCAATATCTATGTTTTAGTAGCACCAGAGTTTATAACAACCGTTTCATGGAGAAATGAAAATCACTCGGTCTTATCGTTACCATTAATGCTGATTCTAAAAATGTTTTCTCTCGTTTTCTGTCGCGAACGCATGAAACCTGTGCGGCTAGTTGTGGACGAATCGATCATTATGATGATCGATCTTTATATTAGAGTTGCAGCGTTGTTTATAAGAAAAATGTAAGCTGTTACAAATGATCGACGAGCTTTGTTATCCTTTATTTTAAGATAATCGAAGCATGTGTCAAAAATGTTTTACCTTTAAGTTAGTAATTTTCTGATCACATCTCCTAGAAATATCATGAATATTATGAACTATCGAAGAAATACTCACATCATCTAAAAGCTTGATGCATAAACTGGGCATCTTTATGAGAAATAGAAATGATCTGCATTGACTACAAGATGCAGGAGCTTTGCAGACGTTTATCCCTTTTCTTTTTAAATAAGTTTAATGAGTTGAACGTAATACAATATCGTTCGAACGTTTAGGACATCATCTATTTCTTTCTATCATAAATTCGTCGAATTAACATTTCTAACATTTAACAATTCCAGTTATATATAAACTGGGCATCTGTATGCGAAATAGAAATTATCTGCATTGACTACAAGATGCAGGAGCTTTGCAGACGTTTATCCCTTTTCTTTTTAAATAAATTTAATGAGTTGAACGTAATACAATATCATTCGAACGTTTCGAACATCATCTATTTCTTTCTATCATAAATTCGTCGAATTAACATTTCTAACATTTAACAATTCCAGTTATATATAAACTGGGCATCTGTATGCGAAATAGAAATTATCTGCATTGACTACAAGATGCAGGAGCTTTGCAGACGTTTATCTCTTTTCCTTTTAAATAAGTTTAATGAGTTGAACGTAATACAATATCGTTCGAACGTTTCGAACATCATCCATTCCTTTCTATCATAAATTCGTCGAATTAACAATTCCAGTTATATCAATAATATTCAGCTGTATCGTTCACTCGATGGAAAACAGAACAAATAATGTATCATCTTTAACTCATTGACGCAAATTTAGCGCGTCTTGCCCTGGGTGCCACGGTTTTATTTGAAAGAAAACATGAAGTTCTACAAAATATGATAATATTAAGTTACTGATACAATATTGCAATGGCATTAACAGTATCTTTTTATTGATAATCAATATGTTCTCTACACTATATACATTTTCTATTCATCCTTTCTAACAGTTCCCAACTCAAACAGCCATTTGCAGCCAATCTAAACTTGCAGCACCCACTACGAGATATCTCGTAGCTGGCAGTTTTGGTGCAGACGCTTACCACGAGATATCTCGTAGTTGGCAGTCGATGGGTTAACGCGTTTGCAGCTTCCAGATGGTTCCATCGAAAAGAAGAGAACGTAATACCAAAAAAGAAACGTCATTTGTTCTCCATCGAAACGTATCAAACCTCGACTACGCGAACGCGAAACGAGGAGTTTCGCTTCGAAAAGAACGAGCGTATTTAGAGATGGTTCCTACGAGTTTTCCCTAACAGGCAGGAACGCGAATCGTTCACACGAGCGGCTGAATCGGCGCCGGGCCCGTTTACAAGGGCCCGACATAAATTAGCGTCGAAATGATCCATATTAATCGGCAGCGAGGCACGCGAGCATGCTGACAGTCGCCGGGGTACACGATACCCGGGCAAAATGATTTGTCGATCTCCTCGTTGCCCGATGCGGGCCCGTGTCGTAACATTCGGTCCGAACGAGGAAATCGTAAAGCGAGGATGTAGCGGCGCAACGCCGACAGAGAACCGGGTTCGATGTCGGGTAACGATGCGATAACCGCGACAGCTGATAAATAACTAAAGATCGTCGATTGCTTGTCGGTTTTCATGCGAATACACGCGATAAATATCGCATCGGTGCCCGGGTACATTTCTACGTCTGCGGCCCAGGCCGCCGATAAATTCCGCCGGTGTAAACGTTACCCACGCGCGGTCTCGCCTAATCACCGGTCTACGGTACTGTTTCGATAGTAGTCCCCGCCACTAGAGAGAGGCATTTATAGGCCGTGGCCGCGCGCTCGTAATAATTCAGTTACGCTATTCAACGGCACGGAAATGCTCGCCGTTGATATTTAGTACACAGAAGGCCTCTCCCCGGCAAAAGTACGGTTCCGTATCGGTTCGTTAACCCTTTCGCTACTACGGACCACTATAGTGGCTTTCCATATGATGCCACTGAGGTACTACGGACCACTATAGTGGCTTTCCATATGATGCCACTGAGGTACTACGGACCACTATAGTGGCTTTCCATTTGGTGCCACTGAGGTACTACGGACCACTATAGTGGCTTTCCATATGGTGCCACTGAGGTACTACGGACCACTATAGTGGCTTTCCATTTGGTGCCACTGAGGTACTACGGACCACTATAGTGGCTTTCCATTTGGTGCCACTGAGGTACTACGGACCACTATAGTGGCTTTCCATTTGGTGCCACTGAGGTACTACGGACCACTATAGTGGCTTTCCATATGGTGCCACTGAGGTACTACGGACCACTATAGTGGCTTTCCATATGGTGCCACTGAGGTACTACGGACCACTATAGTGGCTTTCCATTTGGTGCCACTGAGGTACTACGGACCACTATAGTGGCTTTCCATAAGATGCATTATATTGCATAATGTTATTTCCTCTCATACTGTAAATTAAAGAGCGCATGCTAAGACGTTATAAAATACCCTGGAATACCCTTTATTTATAAATACCCTTTGGAGAAAAATTTTTTCGTTCGAAAAATTCATTCAATTCAAACAGCTTAGGTTCTCCGCCGACCGCCGCGGAGTACCGACTTCCGCTGACGATCGCCGTCGCGTAGCGTGCAGTGATGTCGCAGCGCTCTGTTCAGCAGAAGTACCGCGACGGAGAATCCGCCCGTAGCGAAAGGGTTAATGCTTCGCTGAACCTTTCCGCGCGCGCGCGGCTTTCTCGTTTTTCCAGACCGTCGTGTCTCGGTGTTCGTTCGGTTTTCTTCTGCGCGCGGTTTCTCCGCGGAACCTTGTTTATTCGAGCCTGGTTTTGTTGCGATCTTATTTATTCGGTGCTTGTTTGCTCGGACTATTCTTATCCGAACTTTGTTTATCCGAACCGATTCATAGCCGATGGTAGTTGCTCGAACTCGGACCGAGCGGGCTCGCACAGTTATGCGAAAGCGTTTGCTCGGGCAAAATAGAGGAGTCGTAGGGGTGTTGTAGGAACGTCGGTCTCTGGTATCCGAACTTGGAAACGTAAGTCACGGAGCACAAGAAACAGCTGTTTTATGGTAGCTTATGAATGTAACGATAAGACATTTATTCTGATTTTGAAGAAGTGTTATTGCAACATTTGCCGTGAGTAACGTATAAATTGAAGAAATAACTCATAAATGTATCCTTGCGATGAGAATAAGCGTGAATTAACCCTTTGCACTCGAGCGGCGAGTCTGAGGCGCCACTAAAAATTGTTCTATCACTTTTCATTCAATAATTGTAACAGTATCGGATTTGTTGTATTTAAAACATTGTTAAAATTGCAATTATTGTACTCGCCAATAGGCACAATTTCAGATGCATAAACTGCAACTGAATCGTGTAAAATAAAAATACTGCAGATCAGAAAGCATCGTTTGGATTTCCAATTAAAATAGCTCCGACTGCAAAGGGTTGAAAAATTAGTGACCCGTCATTTTGACGGATTTCGTACATCTTAAACTGTTGATCTTTATGTAAAATATAAATTTTCTGCGTTGATTGCAAAGAATTGATGAAATTTATTTCGTCTTCCGATAATTCTAACAAATGAACAACGTGGCAACAGTCTATTTAAATTGTTCAAATATCTTCGCAATTATGTGCTGCACCTATTGTTTAAAGATCGCGATTGAAACGCGTAATTTAAGGAATACTCAGCCTATTTCACTCATCATTTTAACATTCGCTGCGACTTCGCGCGATCGCGGACGTGAACGCCATAGCATTCAGTATCACTACGATAGCGCATTATCGTTCATAAAATCCAGTGCAGCGTTCATTTTTCGAAATGATCATGCCCTTTAACGATTAACTAGTTCGCCGAGTTGTTTCGTCTTATTTGGTCTTGTCTTCCGCTGTCCGCGGACGCGTTAACGACGAACTCGGGGATGAAACGTACGTCCCGTCAAGCTTTACACGAGTTAACCCTTCGCACTCGAGTTGGGGATTCTGAGACGACGCTAAAAATTGCTATTTTCAAAATAATTTCCACGTTATTAACCCTTAACGGTCCAATGCCGCCATACACGCGGCAGAAATCAATGAAATCGTAAAATCTGGCAGGAAACATTAGAAGAATAGGCACGATTATATATATATTATATTATATTATATTATTATATATATATTATATTATATTATATTATATTATTATATATATATTATATTATATTATATTATTATATATATATATATATATATATATATATATATTATATATTATATATTATATTATATATTATATATATATTATATATTATATAAATATATTTTATTTAAAAACTGAATATCTCTTCTCTACACTTGTTACAAAAATTCTCAGTAAAAAATTTCTCTTCGTCTGAAAAAAACAGTCTGGACTTGGCAGCGTGTAAACTGAAAACAAATAGTTTTGGTCCCCAAAGGGTTAAATTCGTCTGTGTTCGATCGATTGTCAATAATAATCTCTCCTACAAGCGTACACGTTCACACGTGTCAAACAAAAACAATCCTACCAAAATGAAAATACCGTAGGTCGAAACAAATGTCCTCATTTCTCACAGTTAATATAGTCTTCTCGAGCGCAAAGGGTTAAATAGATTGCGGGAATAATTGCGCGAGAGGAATCGTGCCGGTCGTCGTCGTCGACCGAGCGACCGAGCGAGTCGAAAGTGCAAAGAATTCCAAGAAAGTGAAACGGGAACGAAACGGGAACGAGACGCGGAGAGAACTTTCTGCACACATCTCCGAGTGGATGGGTGGACGGTACGAAATCACGCGAGCGGCACGAAGTTTCTGGGACAGCTAATACGCGCGGCAGGGGGAAGAACGCGGACTTTCCGATGTATCCGACGGTGAACGTCGGCGGAAAAGGCTCGGGCGATCGTAACCGTTCGCTCGAAAAGTAAATTTCGCTGTTTGCCGTGTCCGAGCAGGGGAGGCGACGGGCCGTGCAGCAATGCCGAGTGAAGTACGAGGGAAAACTCGAAGTACATCGGTATTCCGCGAGCCGGTGGGCGCTGCCACGTTGGCAAATAAAGTTTATGCGAGGCGACCGGCCGGCTCCGATAAAAGTAGCGGCGTAACGTGCGAGGAAAGTGGCGGGCACAAGCCCGAAGCCCGAGGCCCGCGGCCGAGGAAGAAGAAGAAGAAGAAGAAGAGACGGCAGAAGGATAAGGAGAAGGAGAGAGAGAGAGAGAGAGAGAGAGAGAGAGAGAGAGAAGGAGAAGAGAAGCCGCGAGAGCAGCGAGCCATAGGTCCGAGAGACCGGCCGGCCGGCGAGCACGAAATGTCTGCGCTGACATATTGACACAGGGGAGTCGTAATTCGCGCCTCGCGGACAAATAGAGGGCCGTGCTCGGCTGTGAAAAGATCCCACTTCAAGGGCGATCCGTTTCGCCTGGAAGAGAGTGCAAAGAGCCGGCGCAAATATCGCGGGACGAGCCACGGTCCGTCAACGCCGGTCCCCTTTTCCGCGCCAATCGTTCCTCCGACCTCTCATCGGTCAATTTTCGATCCTGCAGGACGTGCGCCCCGTCGGTCCTTTACCGTCGACACGGGTTTGCGTTCATTTCGCTTGATTAATACGTTACGCGAGAAAACTGGCCCGGAATTCAGAGATAAAAGACGAACTAACGCGCTGCGCATGGATCGTCGGCTCGAAGGAACTTCCACGTTGCTGCCACGATATCTACGCGATCATTTAACACATCGTCGCATTTCTATATTTCTATTCTTTTTTTTTTCTAGTATTTTTGACGCTGGATTTACGGAACCCGTCAAAATGGCGGGTCGCTAACTTTTTCATTCACGATTATTCGCAGCGTAAGGATACATTTGTGATGTATTACTTTAACCCGAGAAAGATAACCTACGTCGCAGAGGCGCCTGCGAAGACTGTTGATTTTTGTTAATTTTTCATAGAGGTCTAGTGATTTAAGTTTAAAATTACTTAAAATATAAAAAAATATAATATAAATGCATTTTATTTTTACAATAATGCCAAACCTTTAAAATGACTAGATTAACTTAAATAAATATCCATTGTTAGTATAAAATTGACGCCTTAGAAAAGCATGCGCCTCTGAAGCGTATGGTTATCTTTTACGTACGTTGTCATATGGTTATCTTTCTAGGGTTAACACTTGTTCAAGATCAGAATAAATGTCTTATTGTTACTTTTGTAAGTTAATATGAAACAGCTGCTTTTTCTGCCCCGTAAATCTAGCGTTAATATAGAGAGAAAGAAAAATATGGTATTTGATATAAGTTTTCTTTTTAAATGTACAAGGTGTCTCGGCTAAAGAGGGCCACCATCTACAGTGCTGCGAATAATTATAAATTCGAAGCAATTTTTACGATTTTACTGATATTTAAACGAGGTGCAAAAAGAAATTATATTTGTATATTTCTATTTTCTGTTAGTTCTAATATAGAAATATATTTCAATCGATTTAAACATTACAATAAAAATGTAGATATGCACATGATATTAAACCTGTTTGAATTTATTTAGACCTTTCGCTGTTTGTGTCATAATCTAAACTAGAATGAAGAACTTCGTTCGATAATTCTCTTCAAAGAGTCTGCACAATGCTTCGACAATTTTTAAACAGAAATTGTAAAACCGACTATCCTGACCGACACAGCAGATTCAGTTATAGTAATTATCAATTTCCTCGATCTCCTCAGATATTAAATTTTAAAATATCAAATATTAAATGCTGCACAGAAAAATCGTCCGACTTCGTCTAACGCGAAGCAACGGAAAAAGTATTTTCTGTTCGCGCATTTCTTTAAAAACAATACCCAAATACGCGCTGCATTTCTCTTCCTGTCTAACAAAACAGGCGTTCCAATATCTTTAAGATTATGTCACAGTAGATTCAGTTATAGTAATTATCAATTTCTTCTATCTTCTCAAATACTAAATCTTAAAATATCAAATATTAAATTCTCTATAGAAAAATCATCCGACTTCGTCTAACGCGAAGCAACGCATTTCTCTTCCTGTCGAACGAAACAGGTGTTCCAATATCTTAAGATTATGTCACAGTAGATTCAGTTATAGTAATTATCAATTTCCTCCATCCTCTCAAATATTAAATCTTAAAATATCAACTATTAAATTCTCCAGAGAAAAATCGTCCGACTTCGTCTAACGCGAAGCAACGGAAAAAGTATTTTCTGTTCGCGCATTTCCTTAAGAACAATACCCAAAATCGCACTGCATTTCTCTTCCTATGTCAAAGCAGATTCAATTATAGTAATTATCAATTTCCTCTATCTTTTCAAATATTAAATCTTAAAATATCAACTATTAAATTCTCCACAGAAAAATCATCCGACTTCGTCTAACGCGAAGCAACGCATTTCTCTTCCTGTCGAACGAAACAAGCGTTCCAATATCTTTAAGATTATGTCGCAGTAGATTCAGGTATAGTAATTATCAATTTCCTCTATCTTCTCAAATATTAAATCTTAAAATATCAAATATTAAATTCTCCACAGAAAAATCGTCCGACTTCGTCCAACACGAAGCAACGGAAAAAGTATTTTCTGTTCGCGCATTTCCTAAAAACAATACTAAAAATCGCGCTGCATTTCTCTTCCTGTCGAACGAAACAGGCGTTCCAATATCTTAAGGAACGTTCACAAAGCGGCCAGACCTTGGCACCTCGCAAAACTAGAAACTCGATCGAAGCGAAACTCGCGAGAACACCGGGTTTCGGAAACGCGGCCGCGTCAACCCACGCGCACCCAGATAATTCGTAGATCAGGTGCACGTGCAGCGCGCGGGTTCCCTCGGGAAGAAGTGAAGCACGATTAAAGGTCACGCACAGAGCCAGCAGATAATTATCCTGCCGCAATTAAAAAGCTGTGTCTAGGGAGGCCGGGCGGCGAGAAGAGGAGAGGACAGAGCGCGGCACAGTGGATCGTGTGCACGCGGTACAAGCGAGCGTCTTGTTAAAACGTAGTATACGTTACTAATTAGAAGTAATTACTACACGCGACATACATTGGGAGTCCCAAGATTGCTCGGACCCCGAGAAAACGCTTGCGGAGCGGGTTCCGCGAGGGGGGGGCTTCGCCGAACGTGTTCATCGGTGACTGCGCGGCGCAAAGGGTTACATGCTGCGACTAAATGTTTAACGATAATGAGGCCGTAAGAGCGAGCGTTACGATAAAAGCCGTCTCTGCTCCGTAAGAAAAGAATCGCCGTCGCTCGGAACCGGGTCGCGGCAGCAAGATGGCTGCCGATCGGGAAAAAAAATCAGGACGGGCTAATTAACTTCTCTCCGCGGGTTTAATAGAGATCTCGGGAAGTTTTGCGAATAATTAGGGGAGACGATGGGATCGACGCCGCGCCGCCCAGCCTCGCATCGCCGATTATAGCTACAATTAAGATTAAGCAATGCGCGCGCGCGCGCGCGCCGCATCGAGAAGCTGTTATCGCGGGCAAGTCGCGCCGCGACAGCACCCCGGCTTATTGATATGGGCCATTAACTGCTGCTTTTCGCGTGGGAAAAAGATAAATATGACTCGAACGCTGGCCCGAAAAAGGAGATCCCCCGTCTCTCTCTCTTCTTCCTCGCACGGTTATTACCCGAGAAATTGCCTTACTCGACCGCGCGTACGGATGCTGAATCTTTCGTTATTTTGTTAACACGTTCGCTCTTGGAACCATCGGTTCCTTGTTTATTAACTGGTCGGTTTAATGCGTGCTCCGCTCGCGCCTTTCTTCACCGTTTCGCGGAAAATCACAGCCCTTTGATGTTGGTCTCTCTGTCTGCTTTTTTGTTACTTCGTTATTACCGGAGCCGGCGAAGTGGATTCTCAAATGAACGATCCTTTCGCGCGGATTTTATGTGGCTGCGATAAAGACGAGTAAGCGAAAGGATTTATTCGAATAATCGAAAGACATCTGCACGAGAGGAAGACGACAAATGAGCCGTTTATTTTGAAAGTGGCGTAAGTCACTTTGTTTTTAAGTCGGTCACTTTGTTTTTAAGTCGATATATTTAAGGGTTTCCGTTTTAACACGTTTAAAAATATCGATGCTAACTTTCGAGAAGATTTACTTGTATTTGTTATCTCAGGATACTGATGTTTTTCTCAGTATAAACATTAAAAAAATCACCACTTTTCATTACGGTGAAGTGACTTATGCCACTTTCAAAATAAACGGCTCAAATGTTCGTTTCCTCGCAGTTCGCGTGGAAAATGTTTATCTTGCACGGAGATCTGCAAATTTAGCAACATTGGTCAAGTTCTGTGTCTCAATTCAAGCTATCCGGCACAGTAAATTCTCCTTAATTTTCCTTCAGCTCGTAGACAGAAATGGACAATTTGGGAAGAGCAGGGATACGATTACGCGAATCTTGCAGCTCGTTTTTATAATCGCGGACAATCGACGACTGCAAAAACGAGCCGCGAAAAATTCTGTTTTATTTAGACGTTTCGCCGCTTAAATTATAACGTTTGCATGGATTATGGAATCTATCCGGTGATTCAAGAGACATCATAATGTCGACGATGTTAAAATGAGAACTATGAAACTGGTCAAGATGGTAGGTTAACGAGTGTTAAGTGTCGAATGTCAACTCGAAAAATTCACGCGAAATATCGAAGTCATTTAATTAATATAGGTTCAGCTATTACGTATTCTACTATTAAAATGAATTTCAAAAAGCTAGCTAAAAATCAGTGTCACCCATACGTGACACTCACTGAACCATGTTAAACGTCTCCCAAACGCTACTCGATCATCCGCAACGGTGCAAACGAGAAGAATTGCATCGAAGAGAATTGTCATCTTCCCCTAAAAATAAAAGCAGATCGTAGCCGAGACGCACATCTCGGAAATAAATAAAAGCGGAGACACACCGATGTTACGTCGCGCGAAGATCGCGCGATAATATGAATCCACATTGATACGCATGGACGGATCCCGCGTAATTATTTTTTCCTACGATTTCGCGTGGCATTAGCGCGCTTCTGGCTTCTATTGGGTTGGCAACTAAGTAATTGCCGATTTCAGTTACAAATATCTCTCACTCCCATTTTTATGATATCCGTAAATTTTATATTATAAAATTATTATTATTATTATTATTGTGTTACTTTTTATTATCCGTGAATGTTAGCAACTGGACAAATTGAATGCAGCGGTCAAGGAAAAGCGACCAGAATTGTCAATCGTAAAGGTGTCATTTTCCAGCAGGACAATGCTAGGCCGCACACGTCTTTGTCCACTCGGCAAAAATTGATGGATATTGGTTGGGAATCGATGTTACACCCACCATATAGCCCTGATCTCGCGCCATCGGATTACCACTTATTTCGATCCCTGGACAACTCCCTTCGTGGTAAAACTTTTAACGATGACGACGCTGTAAAATCTCACTTAACTCAGTTTTTGGCCGAAAAGGATCAGACTTTCTACGAGCGTGGAATTTTCAAGTTGTCAGAGAGACGGCAAAAGGTCATCGAACAAAATGGAAGATACATTACAGATTAAACTTCGTTCCAAGTAAAACAAAATTTTTTATTTCATTGAACAAATCGGCAATTACTTAGTTGCCAACCCAATAGACGGCGGACAAAAAACGCGCAACGAAACGTAAGAGGAGATATCGCGGAAAGGGGCGAGGCAGACGTCCGATTCCGGTGGTCCGAAAGAATAGAGAGCGGTGCGCGCACGCGATTACGCGACGGGCGTTAATTATGGTGACAAAAAATCTGTCCGAGAGGCATGCTACGAATGTTATTAGCCGGACGACGGTAATATTGAATGTGGACGGCGCGATGAGTTCCTGCGGAGGCACAGGAAACGCGGCGGAGCGGCGCGGCGCGGCGCGGCGCGGTGCCGGCCGGCCGGCGGACGGGCCACGGGAGAGGGTGTCGGGAGAATCTCACCGAGAGGGCTATTATTAAAATTGATGTTGCAATGGTAATAAGCGGAATTGCCGGGTATTAAATTAAATTATTTTAATGCTGCGATCCGGACGGCCAGCCGCGCTGGGCCCGCCGGAGGGTCGGCGGGGGATGCTCGGCTGGCCGTCGGAGGCGCGGCTTGTAATATCCACCGCGGATAGCAAGATTGACCGTGCCAGACGCGGATGAAAGTGCAACAATTTTGCGCACGGTTTTGATACGGAATGACCTTCGCGAACCCGGCATCGCGCCGATTATTTTGCGCCGCCGGACCGCCTACACCGCCGATCAAAACCGAGGGCCGTTCCTCCAATTAATGCAAGCGCGTGTCGTTACTCGGCCGAGGGGGGCTGATTAACGATAACTATCATTATCCGTGGTCCGCGTTAACCCCTTAAGTGGAAATCACGGGCCTCGCCCGCGAACATTTTCTCTGCTCGAGTTTCACGGGCGCCCCGCATTTAAATGTTCGAAAACCGTGTTAATTTTTCTCGAACCGTTAAGAGAAGAATGATCGTGACATTTCCATTTTTCCTTGCCTTTTTTCTATCTAAGATCGTGCCATAGTTATAATGAATAATTAGAAAATAAGCGATATCAAAAAAGAATACAAATACAGTAATGTCTCTCTAATTGACGCTCTGATTGTCCACAAAAATCTACGATTTGGGAAGTGGAGATACGATTGTTCGAGCCTTGCAGCTCGTTTTTTTATAGTTGTTGACAATCGATAACCATAAAAAACGAGCCACAAGGCTCGAACGATCGTTTCTCCTCAATCTGAGCGTCAATTAGGGAGACATTACTGTAGCTTGTAAATTTTCTTCAGGATAATTTCAATTATGTTAAGAATTCTTTTCTTCGTTTCATCGTAACTGAACACGGATACTTTTCAATTGTTATTTAACATTAGCATTACCCTATTGATCCGTTACAAATAAAACAGTGTGCAGATTTATATAAATGCATTAAATAAAAATATCTTGCTTTTGTCTATAAAAATATGCACTTGCGAGCAAAATGAAAGCATCGGTGATCTTGAAAAATTCCCAATAAAATGATCTCGTAGAACAATTATCTTTTGCATCCTAATCGTCCCTTGATATATAAACAATCTTGATCAAATTCCATGCAAAAAAGATTTGTTGCAACATCATTTTTGATGGTGATATTCAGATAAACGCGTTTAGGCGGTCCATCCAGTGTACAAAAGTAAACATCGGCGACCCCTTGCTATAAAGCTCGTTGACCCAAGAAAGAAAGACACGGGATACAAGATACAGTCTCGTCTTCCGAAAAGATCCCATTGTCTATAACATAGAGAGAGCCCCGTTTATTAACAGTCGGCGCCGGCGGTGTCAGCATTGTCCGATCAATCGAGCAGCTTTATCGTCGCGCGATGTATCGCGTGCGTGCGATTTCCCGGCGCAGCGCCGGGCAAAAGCGAAGTTATTTTCTGCCCGGGTAGCCCGCAGTGTCAGTCAGGGTCCCGTCCGATCCTTTTTTCCGGCGATGGAACAGCGGACCGCCTTAGCCGGAAATGGAGCAGAAGCCGTTCATTAAGGCCGCTCGCCGCGCGGAGTTTCCTGGGATTGCGATATCGACGGGGACGGGTAGGAACGTTAAATTACGCGATGCTCGGAGAGACGGAGAGCAAGAGCGGAGAACCAGATACCGGACGCGCATTTATATCGGTGCATTAAGGCCCGTGCATCGCGATGCGCCGGCCACGGCCGACTCTCCGCCGGCGTGTCCTCCCTATGGTACGCCAATTGCAGGACGATTACGCGAGTACCAACAGCCGTACATAAATCGCATGGGGCTTACGGAAAAATCGCGGCTCGCCTTAGATGGCAGGAAAGAATGGTGACCGTTCATTCGATCGTGCCCGCGTCCGTTTCGAGAGACCGACCGCTTATTTATCAGGCCGGCTACCCAGAGAAATTGTTACAACTGTACGTCCCTGTTTATCCGTTCTAAGTTATTAATCCCTTGACGGGAAACTTCAATGGGTTTCGACGCGGTGATCGGAGATCCGTGTCTCGGTTTCTGCGAACTTTCGGACGAATTCGTGGAGACTGCTGGCGGTGGTGATAAATAATGTTTTGTTGATCTGCGAAGTGCTCTGAGGAACATAGGATGTACAGTAATGTCTCTCCAATTGACGCTCAGATTTCCCACAAAAATGGACAATTTTAGAAAAGGGGATACGATTATTCGAGCCTTGTGGCTCGTTTTTTTATGGTTATCGATTGTCAATGACAACGAGTTGCAAGGCTCGAATAATCGTATCTCCTCTTCCCAAATTGTTCAATTTTGTAGACAATCCGAGCGTCAATTAGGGAGACATTACTGTAGAACGCTTCAGACACGTTGATCTTCCAAACGAAACAATTAGAATCACGGGAGCAAGTAGAACAACGGAGCCGAATATAAACAATTGGGCATCGTAAAAATGATTTTCGAACGCGGTATAATGATAATCGTAAACACATTGTCTCCGAGTCACCGATCGAGGATAAAGGATTGAAACGTAATTTACGAAGCTCGTCCCGATACGAAGTGGACAATGAAGAGCATTCTCTATAATTTGAAAAATGAGAACCAAGTTGAGGGTCATCTCCATTGTTGCAATCATCGTGCGAGGTAGCATCACGAGGATGTCTGTGTCTGTATCTCCTGTATCTCCTCTTCCCAAATCGTCCATTTTTCTGCACAATCTGAGCGTCAGTAAGGGAGACATTACTGTAGGTGAAACGTCTTTGTACCGCAATTCAATTCATTCGTTGTTTTATAAGAGCGAATCGGATGAAGATCGAATCGTGATGAAGATTCGAGCGGAGGTTACATCTTTCTGTTACCTTGAAATCGTTCTTTTGTTATCGATATTTATGCATCGAAGGAACTGTGGACGTGCAATAAATGTAAATATTGTCGATCTTATCAGAAATTACGGAAGACGAATGAGTTATAATCGTATCCATAAAGAACGTTGTATGGTAAAAGGTTAATATTGCGACGGTTGTGTAATAGTTTGTTTAATGCCAGTAATTTTTAGATTTCAGTAAAGTGTGTAACGAGATTACCAGTAATATTATCCACAAAGAACGTTGTATGGCAAGAATTTGATATCGTGACGATTGCGTAATACTTTGTTTAACGCCAGTAATTTTCAGATTTCAGTAAAGTGTAACGAGATTGCCATTAACACTAGATTTACGAGACCCGAAAAACTGACGGTCACTAATTTTTTAACCCTTTGCAGTTGGAGCTATTTTAATTCGAAATCCAAATGATTGCTTTCTGATCTGCAGTATTTTGATTTTACACGATTCAGTTGCAGTTCGTGCATCTGAAATTGTGCCTATTGGCAAGTACAATAATTGCAATTTTAACAATTTTTTAAATACAACAAATCCGATACTGTTACAATTATTGAATGGAAAGTGATAGAACAATTTTTAGTGGCGCCTCAGACTCGCCGCTCGAGTGCAAAGGGTTAATTCACGATTATTCATATCGTAAAGATAAACGCGGCAAATGTTACAATAACACTTGTCAAAAATCAGAATAAATGTCCTATCGCTACTTTTACAAACTAATATAAAACAGCTGTTTTTTGTGCTCAGTAAATCATAGTATTAATACGCATTATCCTACTTTCGGACATCGAGGACTTCGAAGATCGCGTTCGATTTGTGCAAAGTACCGTTCGACATCGTACAAAAATGACGACACTTGGACAAGAACGCACGAGTACGACCGTAAACTTCGAAATGAGAAGAAAAACCAGAATGAATGTATGTAAACAATGACGTCGTCGCGCGACGCTCTCGGTCGCGAATCCCGCGGCAATCGCTCCAAGCTTCGGCCAACAGGAGAACAATTATTACAGAGTATCGTCGCGCGACGAGCAAACGCGAGGAACACAAAAGCGGCGACACAATGTAAATTACACCGCGTGGAAAACGTTCGAGTCGCCGTCTCGAAAACGGCGATACGATACGACACGATACGATCTTGACAAGGCGGCTAAGCACGCGGGGTTTCGTACTGGCGCAGTCCACGCCTCGCACGGCCGAGGATTCGCGATGGCGAAGGCAAAAAGCAAACAGAATCCCGCGAAAAAAAGAATCGGCTCGTTGGCCGGCGCGGAGCAGCAGATCGCGTCCGCGGCTGGAACGTTTTGGCTGAAACATTGATTCCGCAGACACGCCTCTACCCGCGGCTGAAAACATTCTTACGTGCCTTTCACCGGCGAGCAAGAACACTCTCAGTTATATCCGTGGGCTTGTAGGTACACGAGCTTACAGCCGGCCACTCTGCATGCCTACATAAATTTACTAGCACGTCAGGACGTGTTAGCATTATTACGTGTGTCGAGGGAATACCGATCCGGCCGACACTTTTTCCCCCGTCGTTGCGCGAACGCGCGTATGCGAGAGGATGGTGGCCCGACCAGCCGCGGCCCGGCCCGGCCCGGTCAGGCCCGACCCGGCCCTGCCCGACCATGTCCATCCACCACCGATAGCTCGAACGCCGCGGCCGCCGCCCCGACGGCGACGCGCCGCGCCGCCGCCGAATGCCCGCCGGTGAACCTCTCGCGGACAGATGGTAGCGGAATCGCGTTACAGAAATTGCCAATTACCTATAACATGCAATTTCTGCCTGCCTGCTCCCTCTTGCTGCGCCCTTCCCTCCCCACCCCACCCCCTACCCCCCTTGCCATTCCTCGCTCTCTGTCTCCGCTGGTCCACTATCGTATTAATCCGCGGCGACCGGCCCTCCGTTGCCCTAGCTACATGCGCCGCCGCCGATGAACTTCGTCGGCCGATCATAAGCGGTTACACGGGTCTTCGGGAACGTGGAATGTGTCTCAAGGAGCTTCGAGCTCCTTAGCGGTTCTCCCGCTTCGGGGAAACAAGCGATAGATAGGCGCGCGCTCGCGCGGTTGATACCGTCGGTGCTTTCCGATGTCGGTTGTGCCGTTCGCGGAATCAGAGTTTTTGTACACGGCGCGCCGTGAACGGGGGATCCGTTGAAGTGCAACGATAACGACGCGTATAGATTTTGACGTTTAGGCACCTATTAGACGCCATTAGTCACCGTTAGACACCATTAGACACCATTAGACGTCGTTAGACATTATTAGACGCTGTTAGACTACACCGGGGCCCCGAAGGGGCTGGTTTTCTTTCGCGCGGTCAAAGGAGCCTTCGTTGGGGTGTAAAGTAGGGACCCCGTCGTCGTCCATTCACAGTCCTACAGTTTCCTGCACCACGGACTGAATGCCTCGTCCGGTTATTTACACGCGTTACAAACTTGCCCGCTACTAAATACATGCGGCTACTCTGCGACGAGCCTTCCGAGTTTCGTCGCGACGGAACGTACGAACGTTCCCGCGAACGTACGCGGGATGTCCTGTTCGAAGATACGCGATCGATTATGTACTAAAGTATAGTTCGTTTTGGAAACCGCTTCAGATGGAACTTACCGAGTTTCGAGGATAAGGTGAAGGTAATAATATTCAACTAATCAATTTAGCGCGGTTCGAGCTTGCTACGAAAGAGGCAAGAAATGATAGTTGAAAGATCAAGGATTGAATGCGATCCATGTGGATCCATCGATAGAAATCGTTCGTAAGTTCCGAGCAGGACAGCGAGTCAATCTTGCTACGGAAGTAGCAAGAAATGATAGTTAAAAGGTTAAGTATAGAACGTAATCTGCGTGGATCCATTGAAAGAAATCGCCTACAGCTTCCGAAGAGAACAGGAAATCAAGCTTGCTACAAAAATGGCAAGAAATGATAGTTAAAAGATCAAGGATAGAACGCGATCCATGTTGATCCATCGAAAGAAATCGTCCACAGCTTCCGAACAGAACATCAAGTCAAGCTTGCTATAAAAAATGGCAAGAAATAACAGTTAAAAGATCAAGAATAGAACACGACCCATGTGAATCCATCGATAGAAATTGTCCGCAGCTTCCGAAGAGTACATCAAATCAAGCTTGCTACACAAATAGCAAGAAATGCTAATTAAAAGATCAAGGATAGAACGCGATCCACGTGAATCCATCGAAAGAAATCGTCCGCAGCTTCCGAAGAGAACAACAAGTCAAGCTTGCTACAAAAATGGCAAGAAATGACAGTTAAAAGATCAAGAATAGAACACGACCCATGTGAATCCATCGATAGAAATTGTCCGCAGCTTCCGAAGAGTACATCAAATCAAGCTTGCTACACAAATAGCAAGAAATGCTAATTAAAAGATCAAGGATAGAACGCGATCCACGTAGATCCATCGAAAGAAATCGTCCGCAGCTTCCGAAGAGAACAGCAAGTCAAGCTTGCTTCAAAACTAACAAGAAATGACAGTTAAAAGATCAAGAATAGAACACGATCCACGTGAATCCATCGAATGAAATCATCCGCAGCTTCCGAAAACAGAACAAGAAATGATACGAAGCGAAACGTAAAAGTAAAAAGCACGTCATTGATAAGACGGTCATTCGGTATTAGAAGAAAAACGATGATCGGGTTCGCGCTGCCTCCAATCATCTCTTCGGCAATGGGAAGCTGGCTCTCAAACGCCGAGAGGACCTACATTGCCAATGCTTAGGGAATAATGCGGTCGTAAAATTGCCTGGGAAGTATAATTACAAGCGGTTAACGATTTAGTGGGATAGTTGCCCAGTGAGTCAGACTACAAACAGCTTCTGCTTGTAAACGGATCTGAGTCAGCTCGGCCGGTCAAACGTCAGAGCTATGTGCTTCTTCGACGCTCGAATAACTTTCAAAATGTTTTGCTGCTTTGATCCCACTGATTAATTAATTCAGGCATGAACGAATTAATCAACGTCCCCACGATTCAATTCGCAAGAACTTGCGCCGTTGCCTTTACTTTGTATTACGTACTCTGATCTACTTTTCTTTGTCACTTTTTTTGTATTGGTTATAGTTAGTGTCGCCCTGAGGATCTCATTTTATGTTGAAATATTTATAATTACGCTTGTAACGGAAACTATTAATTTTGATAGAAATTTCCTTCTGAAACGGGAACACTTTTCTCTGTCAATTAAATAAAATCAAATAAAATTAAATAAAATTTAATAAAATTAAATAAAATTAGATAAAATTAAATAAAGTTAAATAAAATTAAATAAAATTTAATAAAATTAAATAAAATTAGATAAAATTAAATAAAGTTAAATAAAATTAAATAAAATTAAATAAAATTAAATATAATTAAATAAAATTCAGTTATATTTGGTCCGGTGACTGGACAGCAAATCCGACGCATCGTCACCCAGATTTACAAATAAACGGACACCTTGAGGACATGCTGGAGCAAAGGGTTAATCCTGGGAGCATCAGAGTGGCTCTCCGTTCAGTTGCCGCGGCGTCGGCCGTCCTATTGCCCGGAAGAAGAAAAAGAGTTAGGGTACCGGAAAGCGGATATCGGTGACTCGTTTAATATTGACGAGATAGGGATCGGTAGCGGCCGGAGAGTTATGCTGGATAATTAGCAGCCGCGATAAGTGGACCAATAATCAGGGTACAAAGGAGGAAGTGTGCGGACCCGAGGATCATAGACCGTGGAATCAATTTATGAGCGGGTAATGGCCCGCGCGAGCTTGTCCCTTAGCGTTTAGTAGCCCGGAAGGTGTTCGCCGGGCAACGCGGAGCGGCCGGTGGTGGTGATGGTGGTGGTGGCAGCTCTGCATAAGCGTTCGTTTGTGTGACAACATTAAATTAGCACGGCGCGATAAACTGGTGTATAAACTGCGCTTAATTCAAGACTACCACGAAAGCCGGCCGAGCCTCCGGCTCGGGGGATAACTATCTCCGGGGTATTTAGTGGTGCTTCCAGATAAGATCGAGTATCGATTCGCGACTATTAACGCTCCTCTCGCGTGCAACCAGAAGTTAATACCGCTACCGAGAGTACGTACTTAACGAGAAAAAGATAGGAGCCGCGTGGACCGGCGCGGAAGGCCGACAGGGGAGAGCCGCGAAAAAAGAGCCGCAGAAGAAACTCCTGCGCAGCCTGGTATTGACTTTTGCACCATCGGTAAAGTGCATCGATCATCATCGACTCATTCGTAGACTCGTTTCGTAGACCGCGGTCGGGCCTCCGGGCGCAGCGGGAACCGAGCGTTTATCATTTAATGACCCCGACTCCTAGCCGGCGAGGGATCCTCGATAACCACGGTTAACCTATCATTCGACCGCGGATAAAATTACCCGGTAAAAACGGGAGAAACTCGTAATTGGCCTTAAAGATATTAGGCTAAAGTGTACTATCTGGAGGATGGTGCCCGGTCTAAGGCCCGAGAGCGGAACCGAGACGCCTGATACTGTAATCGTTTTATCGGCGAGAGCACCGATTTGTCTTCGGCCACGGGAGCTCGATGATGTCGCCGTTTTAAGATCGCCGAGATAAGGGTGCTTCTCGCCGGCCGACCGTCTTCCGCTCGTTTTCGCGTTACCTTCTACCGTGCACGCGATTGCGCGAATCTCGGCGCGAACTTGCTACCGGCTGCGATCCGTTTCGAATCGAGTGGCAAATGGGTGCCATTTTCTGTATCAACGATAGGTTTACGGAGTCCTGAAAGCGCCTATCAATTTATTCCGAGTAACATAAATTCGTAATACAAGTTCCCTGTAAACGTATCTTTATGGTTGCAGTCATCGTAAATTAAACAAGTTGAAATGCGCGGTTTCGAGCGTGATTCTACGCAGCGTTAAATCGACGGTGAACAGTTCTTCCATGAGTTTCTTGTAGACGGAATTTGTGTGATGCTCGATATTTACCGATAATCGTCTTCGGTAACGTAAGGCAGCCATTTCTTTTAATCGCTATTAATCAACTATTCATTATTCGTCATAAATCTATCTATTTCTCTATGCATTTATTCGAATGAATTATTCGCATAATTCTTTATTCGAATAAATTATTGAAACAAGATCTGATTCGGACGAATTGTTATCCGAATAAATTCTCAATCGATTGGATATTTATTCGATGAATAAAATTGTATTAACTCCAGTTAACATTTCTTTGTCTTTAATCATTTCTCTAGTAAAATAAAACAATTTTTATGCTTCGTGTGTTCACATTTACTTTCATACCTATAGCACGATAACAGAAGAATTCAATTCCGCTTGGATTTAGAGGAAACGTACGACATTCGCGTGTAGCAGATTACGTTTCTAAATCTCGATCGCAAGGCCGACTTCGTTGTTGCAGCGCGAGGGGTTAAAGATCTCGAAATGCCTTTTTAGCACGTCGCAAATTCCATTAACAGGAGGCTCGCAGAAAAAGATTGAAGGGTTGCAGGCTAGTTCGATGCTGTAATAGTCGACGGAGCGTAACGTTTTCGCAACAGTCCGCGGCGATTCCTGGAACGGTCCCCCGAAAAAAAAGAAGGCAGCGGAGCCATTTATCGCGGACGAGTACCCTCGAGTACCGAACGTTCGACGGAAAGTGCTCAATTTAAATACACCGCTGGCCGGCTCGCGCTCCTATCGAGGAATCTGCGGGGCGCCGCGCGGAGCGGAACGGAGCGGGCGCGCGCGATTATTTGCTCTCGAGCGTGCTCGAGAGTCAATAATCTCGATGGGAAGCAGCGGAGAACGCGGGCCCGGGGTCTCTTCGAATTATTCTTCAAACACGTGGGGGCGCCTCGAGGGACTTTGTATGCTCGCCAGCAATATTTGCAGGCCCGAAACTTCGGTTGATTTGCAACCGGCCGACAGGGTGGATCGCTTTTTGCCTCCGCGGAACAATTAAATGTCGAGCGCTCCCCTCGAAGGGAACACGGGAACGGTGCATAATTTTCTACGGTCCCGATACCACGGAACCGTCCCTTCGTGCCCCCTCCCCCCGCCCTCCCTCCTCGAATTCCTCCACGGATAGAGAAAAAAACGCGGGACCGTGGAACGCGCGTTTCGCAGCTCATACTAATAACAGCTGATCATACCCTTTTATTCGGGGCGTCGCTTCGGATTCTTCGCTCGGCATTCCCGACGAGCCACTGTCATTAGGCCGGACCCCCGTCTGCCTCCCTCCCGCGTCCCTCTGTTCCTGCGTTACGTCTCGTTTACGTAGGTATGCGTTAATTCGCGGCGGACAACGCGCAAAAAGGAGGCGGCGGTGCCCCCCGTGGGCCTGCGCCGCCAGCTATACTCGCTCCGGACGATCGCCAACTGCCCCATGTAAAAAAGGTAAATCTTTTCCGGGTGCGCGGGCACCCATCGATCCTCGCGTGGTCACCTGGACGCATCGTTTGTTCGTTGTGCTCGACGAAAAGCTTCGGGCGCCGAGCCGCGGCGTACAAAAAGGGCTGCAGGATGCTGCACAGTGGTTCGGGACGCGGTGATTTAAGGCGTAAACTCAATTTTCAGACTTTCATGTTTGTTCAACATTTTTTCTACCCCCAAGTAAGAGCGGTATTACTGTTTCCCTCAAATAAGGACATTTTTGTTTCCCTCAAATGAGAACGACATTTTTGTGTTTCTCAAATAAGAATTATATTTTTGTGTCCCTCAAATAAGAACAAAATTTGTATTTCTCTGAAATAAGCACGAAATTTTTGTTTCTCTCAAATAAGGACAACATTTTTGATCCACCAAGATAAGGGCAACATTTTTGTTCCTTTCCAATAAGGACAAAAATTTTGATCCACAAGATAAGGACAAAAATTTTGATCCACCAAGATAAGGACAAAAATTTTGATCCACCAAGATAAGGACAACATTTTTGATCCACCAAGATAAGGACAACATTTTCGTTTCTCTCAAATAAGGACAAAAATTTTGATCCACCAAGATAAGGACAAAAATTTTGATCCACCAAGATAAGGACAACATTTTTGATCCACCAAGATAAGGACAACATTTTCGTTTCTCTCAAATAAGGACAAAATTTTGGATCCACCACGATAAGGACAACATTTTTGTTTCTCTCAAATAAGGACAACATTTTCGTTTGTTACAGATGGCTTTCCCAGCAGATATAATAGCGTCTAAACTGCAAAACTACGAAACTGAAATTGCAATTAAATAGTTCAACTTCTCTTTACAGAATGATGAAATGCAATATTTGACTGCCAAGGCGAACCCGATAACCTACTTCAGCAATTTAAAAGGTCCAAAATTATGCATTCGTTGAATACAGTAAGTAGTGCCACTCTAGTATATATAAAAGTTCCAGGAAATCTAATAAATGTTTTAATCGAGACGGGAACGGAACAGTCACGATTATAATCACAGCTATTTTAATCAATTTTCATTACGTAGATCTTAATACAATTTCGTTCACTCAACTTATTACCATACGAAATTAGCGTTTAAATCCAGCCTGGGAATTGCGTTAATTTTCTTCGAATTTCACGTAGCCAGAAAAAACCTTTTCTTTCCATTCTTCATAGTTTTCTACCGTCAAGAAACAGCTTAGCCTCTTCATGACGATTACTATACTTGATCGAATAAAAACGTAAGTGAAACATTGACATGCAGACGAAAACGTTTGCCCTTTGGCTATTTACATATGCATCGGAGCGTGGTATAAAAATTTAGTTGACTTGTCAAGATATTTTACCGCTGTTATTAAATAAAATCAATATATGTATTCATTGGTCACTGCTTTTCTGTTTTTTATAAGATCCGAAATAGGCGTTTGAAATACCATACATCGAAGTTCCATATTTACGAGCAAAATATCGATGCGATGCTCAAAAACGAAAATGATTATATTGTTTGGAATGTGATATATATGTAGATTATAGAATATAGAATATAGAATATGGAATATAGAACGTAGAATATAGTATATACAATATGGAATATAGAATACGGAATATGGAATATGGGATATGGAACATAGAATATAGAACATAGAATATAGAATATAAAGCACAGAATATAGAATATAGAATATTGAATATTGAATATAGAATATAGAATATGGAATATGGAACATGGAATATGGAACATAAAATATAGAATATAGAACATAGAATATAGAATATAGAATATAGAATATAGAATATAGAATATAGAACACAGAATATAGAATATAGAATATAGAATATAGAATATAGAATATAGAATATAGAATATAGAATATAGAATATAGAATATACAATATAGAATATAGAATATAGAATATAGAATATAGGATATAGAATATAGAATATAGAATATAGAATATAGAATATAGAACATAGAATATAGAATATAGAATATAGAATATACAATATAGAATATACAATATAGAATATAGAATATAGAATATAGGATATAGAATATAGAATATAGAATATAGAATATAGAATATAGAACATAGAATATAGAAACGATAATATATACAACAGCGTTTGAAAAATATGCGTGGACGAGTATGATCACGGCTGACACAGTCGAGTTTGAAGAATCTAGTCGAAGCTAATCGGAAACAGTTGCGGCCGACTAGCGCAGGGAGATTCTACTTAAAAAGCAAGCAACCCGCGGTGGATAGCGTAGCCCGAGCTGGCTCGTACATTACTATGTTAAGCTTAATTAGGGTTGATTTACGCCAGCGGGCTGGTCACGGTACGGTCGCTCCTTAGACGGGCTAATGCGGTCCAATTTTCACGCAACCACAGCGTGACTAGACGTTCACACGCACGCAAATCGATCTTCCGGTCGGCTAGTACGGAAAGACGGACACGCAGGCACCAGCAACAGTTCGAGAACGAACTGACTGGAATTACTGCAATTTGTCCGGATAGGTACTCACGCAATAATTATTCAGAAAGACTTGCAAATTATAAACCTTTGACAGACGTATTTTCGTTTCACCCTGAGACCGTCGTGCGTAAGTGAAAAGCTTCGTTTAACCCGAGAAAGATAACCTACGTCGCAGAGGCGCCTGCGAAGACTGTTGATTTTTGTTAATTTTTCATAGAGGTCTAGTGATTTAAGTTTAAAATTACTTAAAATATAAAAAAATATAATATAAATGCATTTTATTTTGACAATAATGCCAAACCTTTAAAATGACTAGATTAACTTAAATAAATATCCATTGTTAGTATAAAATTGACGCCTTAGAAAAGCATGCGCCTCTGAAGCGTATGGTTATCTTTTACGTACGTTGTCATATGGTTATCTTTCTAGGGTTAACAGTCGAACTACCGAGCTCGAAAACACGACCAATGATAACATTGGATTTATTTGAACTTCCTGCGGTTTGTTTACAATATATGTGCCTCGACGTAGAAGTTCGCGTAAAACTTTCCTATCAGAAACATTTTTATAGTGTCGGAAATCGTAAAGGCAAAAGTCGGAAACCAGTTGTTTTGACTTTTTTTGGTAGTTCGAGCGTTGAATACTTTCATCAATATGCAGATTTTAAGAGGCGCAGAGCTTCTGACACATTTTTACAATGTTTACGACGTGACAAATTTATGGAGCCGATGTTGGAATCCTCCATTATCCGAATACAAATTCATGGCATTGCCAAACTGAATGGAAAGCTTTCAATAAAACATCGAACCGTGTGACTATGAGCAACTTCGACTTTTCGAGGTGAGTTAACGCTATATTCGCGGAGCAATAAAAGCAGCTGTTTCATATGAGTCTATAAAAGCAACGATAAAACATTTATTCTGATTTTTAACGAGCATTACAGTGATATTTTCCGCAAATACTACACTCATAAAAGAAAAAAACACATAAATATATCTTTACAATCAGAACAGTCGTAAATTAAAAAATCAGTGACCGGTCATTTTGGCTGCTGCAAATCTAGTATCAAAATCCATCCCATAAAAAGCTAAGCAGACGATGAGACAGTTTTCAATCCACCAAATCCGAAAGAGTGAAACCAAGCGGTCCGCGATCGATGCAGCATGATGTTCGCCACATTTTCGGGGACTCTGATCGCGAACGGTCTCCGTCGAAAAGACACGAAAGTGTCCCGGAATATAATTTTAGGCGCGTGCTACGAAGCGCGTCCGCGCGAGGAAACGAGCGAGCGTCGAGCTCGCTCGAGGCATTTCCCTCTAGCGCGGTCCGGAGCGCGCGTTGTAGCGTCGTTCGCGGTTTATTATTAATAGGACGATAAGATCGTGAAGCATTACGCGAAACACACAGCTCGTCAAGCCGTAACTGGTTCCGTGCCGAAGATAGAGTCCCTCATCTATCTCCTGCGACATGCGGTACGAGAACACGGTCGAGCAGAGGTGCGCAACCTCTCCGCGAGCCTCGTGTCCTATGGGACGCGTTATCCGCGTATGGCTAGCCATGCAATCGCCGCAACCACCACACTCTACTACACCATACACACACACATACGCACGCAGACACAGGCGCGCCGGTTGTGGGAAGAAGCCCGCAGAACGCCAGGTGGGAAAATGACGAATGTCACTACATTAGGCACGGCGCCGCGTACACCGGCCAGAGATTATGTGATCTCGGGCGGAGGCTCCCCGGCTACTATACCGTGACGGGGCCCGAACGCGGGCCGCGTTTTTCATCGTTCGCCCCCGTCGACTTTGAAAAACCACTGTTTAGAGTGCCGGCCGATTTCGAAAAAGATACGGCTAGCAGGCGTCGCAGCCCGCTGCGGCCCGAAACCGGCGTTCGATTATTCATCGGTTCGGTTAAGAGGCTCGCCGAGTCGCTGTATGGGATCCTATGGGGTCGGATCTGTGCGGGGATTGGGGCGGCAGAGGTGGCATTTTCTCGGTCGATTGGATTTTCGAAGGTTTGAGTCTTTGCTGCGCGAGCAATCGAGAGCTGGAGACAATGGTACGCGTGATAGAGGGTTTGGTGATCTAGATGGAACGTGTTCAATGCGCAATTGTTGAATGGACGGGGTAGAAAACTTGGCGATTTAGCAGGAAAACGCTTGTAATTTTTTGAAGATTTTGAGAAGACTTGAAATGTTAACCCTTTGCACTCGATTGGCGACCCTGAGGCGACATTAAAGATTGTTATACTATATTTTAAAAGAATTTTCACATTATTCAAGCTTGTATTCGGTAAATTAAAAAACGAAGGAAAGAAGCGAAAGTCTTCTGTAAGCCAACATTGGTTCAATTTCCAATGCATCCAATAAAAAACGATTATACGATATGGAAATACTGTAGATTGATACAAACATCGTCATTTTCGAGTTGAAATAAACTCGAGAGCAAAGGGTTAAAGTGCTCAGAGTACTTTTACCAGTCAGCTGTTGCGATCTCTTTGAAAAGTGTGCAAACTGTACTGTAATTGTACTTGCTTGTTTGATTTTCTTTATATTTTGTATAGACACGTTTGATTTTCGTCATATTTCGTACAAACATCTTTATGATTATATTTTTATGCAATATATTCTTTGTGCGACAATTTTATGAAATATACAATTTAATAAAGAATATCAAGCTATTTTAAACTTCGTTAACCTTGTTAACCAGTCAGCTGTTTTTGACGAGTATACTCGTTATAAAGATATGGCAGCAATTCGTATTATTCAGACAGATATTCTCGTCAAAAACAGTTAACTGATCAAGGACAACAATGATGATATAATTGTATAATAACAAAGAGAAACTTGAATTTGGAATTGTAGAATAAGAAATTGGACAGAAAACTTGGAGATTTTGCAAATTGATTAAAATCACGCAATACGTTGATTGAACGTCAATTTCGTGAAGAGTCTTTATAATTGCAACAACTCTAAAATAAAAATGTGAAACCGGTCATTAAGCTAAAAATAGTATTTAAATTTATACTTGCATAAAACGATTGGAAGTCGACAGATCGATCGAATCGATATCGGCTCGTGTCTCTCGGTGAGAATCGCGAACGTCAAAACGTTGGAATGTAAATTGAAAAATACGCTTTAAGCATGCTCGGACACACTCGCGAGCGGGAGAATGATCACGGCAGCATCATCGGCCGGCAGCCCCAGGCGTGGCAAGAATTTACGAAAGAAACTGGAGTCAGTTTTTAGCGGCCTTGCCAAGGCTGTCGCCTTCTCGGAAACGGTGGCAGCGACCAGCAAAAATCCCGTGAACGACGTGACAGGCCGATCGGGCCTTAGGACTTATTGCGCGGACTCTTTGATCGCCTTCTCTACATTGTCGGTGATAAATCGAGCTTGCCGAGTTGTTTGACCAAAAAAAAAGAGCGAGGCTGGATCACAGCTTCAGTATTCACAGCGACTCCGATACAATTTGATTACTCTCAAGCTTCGTTCGCGAGCCGATTCGAGAGCGCTTAAAAAATGTTCAAAACCTTGTAATTTCATTTCGAACTCGAGCGCGATTCGATCGTTCTGTCGACTTTCAATCGTTTTATGCAAGTATAAATTTAAATACTACTTTTAGATTAATGAGCGGTTTCACATTTTTATTTTAGAGTTGTTGAAATTATAAAGACTCTTCACGAAATTCATTCAATTTTACTCAATTTGCAAAATTTACGTCGAACGCAGAGAAAAATAAAAACAATGGAGACTCGTATACGGAACAGAGAGACTCTAAAATTTGTAATTGAAGAATTTTTATGAAAGCTCGCGAGCATTCTGGCTCGTTGTGTCTGTAATAACGCTTGAAGAAAAGCCTGGTGTTTTGCGGGCCGATGAAAACTATGATGTGCGCTAATGATAAAGTCTCGTTAAAAAAAGCGGCATAACAGATTTCCCGATGAACGTGTGCTCGGCAACACGTTCCACCCGATATACAACCCGAACATCTTCACCATCGAACATCTCTATACGTGCAATTTTCACATCAACTGACAGATTAATATTCCTCAATTTGCCATAATAATAAAGCCGTGCATTATCGAGCAATAAGTTAAAAGAGAGATATTGAGATAAATTTCTGAGAATTGCCTCGCGCGAATCGCTATAATTCAGTACCCCGTTTTAATGACTATCTGTATTCACTTCGCGTTAATATGGATTGATAGCTCAATATACTTATTTTTCCTGAACCCTAACGCGCAGGGGCCGCGTCGTCGGGTGGAAGAGCATTAGAATGATCATCGACGTGTCTGCGTTGCGTGCAATTACGATCGGCTGAGATTATACCGCCGCATAAATAAAATAAACCGTTCTAAATTTGATTGCAGTTACAGCTATGAACAACGATAAATAGACTACGGAAAAACTGCGCGCGCATAAATTGCCGCCCGGCAGGCTTTATCTGTTCAATGAATTTATTGATGCTCATTTCGTGTCCATAAAATCACACGTTCGCGATCATTATTTGCCTGGCTAATAATCCGTGCAATTACGGCGATATTATTGAATACGAATCGCGGCCCCGTAAAGTACGAGAAAAGAAATATCCGCGTAAAAATTGAAAGTGACCTTAACATAAATATTCCTACGCTTTATCCACGTAAGAACGACTGTTTCGAACTATGTTTCGCCGTTCTTTATTCATTCTTTCCCCCGTGTATTTTACTGTTCTGTTGCTGGAATAACGATATGAAAGAACTGACGTGGACAATTCGTCCTCGAAAATGAAACACTACAATTACGCGCGTATCCGAAGAGAAATCGCGCGACCGTTTGATTGTTCTCGTCCGTCATGCTATCGAAACATTTTGCGAACCGTTTGATAATATAACTTTACAATAGCGAATGCGCGGAAATCAATTTCGTGCTCGTACAACGGAAAATCAATTATTGTCTTTCAAAACCGGTTCCGTTCCGTATGAAGGCAGCTTCGTATTAATGTTTACAGAAACATGAAATCAATAATATTCTCGATTCAGGAAGTACAATTATAATGGAACCGCAAATCAACGTAAAACAATACGAACGCGCACGGCGACGCGTCCGTCGTCCGGTTATAGAAATAATAGTTCCGACCGTGTTAATAATTTTCATGGCGACGAGAACGGTACCGCCGGGCATCGTTTCCGCCACATGGGAACGTCAGGTCGAAAGGCGAATAATGGCTACCGGGCCGAGAGAGAAAGAGAGAGAAAGAGAGAAAGAGAGAAAGAGAGAAAGAGAGAAAGAGAGAAAGAGAGAAAGAGAGAAAGAGAGAGAGAGAGAGAGAGAGAGAGAGAGAGCAGACTGGATTAATTTAATCCGCCGGTGATCCAGCAGGATTCGCATCCGTCCTAATGACACGATAATATTCGGATGTGGCCGCGTCTGGGCGGATGCAAAGTTCAAAGGTCACTGTACCGCAATCATGCGAACGGGTCACGCGTATAGATGGACAGCGAGCGGCTCGGACGAAGAGGAAGAGGAGAGAAGCTGGAAAGTACCGTCGCGAAGCACTGACGGAAGCCTAAAATGTTGACTTTACGCTTTCGACGTCTGTCCTGCCCTAAACGCGACTAGCGTGTGTACTGTTTTATAACAATGATTACATTTATTTTATTGTAATATATGCTCGAGTGAGGAAGTTTGTTAAAGAAGAACTGCTCATGGAAATATTCCTGCGATATCAGTAACTGTGATAGAAAATATCACGAATGAAGCATTTTGATTGGTTTCATGATTGTAGTATTGATCCTAATTAGATAATGAGGAAATGGCAATTATTTTGTGTTGGAACAAGTACGCTCGTTTCGGTGTATCAATGGAGATTGATCAAAATTTAGAAAGCCAATGATAAGCAAGAAACCTCTTAATAAGTAACTGTACTTTTTATTTAATATCCATTTCAAAAATAAAAGATTCTGACTCGTTTGATATATGGATTCGAAGCGATTTCGATGAAATTGATGTTCTTTTAATAAGAAATGTGCAAGAAAGATCACGGAAGTCAGCTATTTTAGATAATATGCCAGCACTAACGATGATTCAAGTACCGAATAGCATTAAGTGAAGTTTGCCAAGTTTTTTATTACAGTATAATTTCTTTAAGCTTGTTATTATTACTTTTGTAAATAGTTCATTGTGGTTATTAATTCTGTATTAGATTATTATTATATATATTTAATTCTGTATTAATTTTGTAATCCAAATTGTCAATTTTGTAATCCAAATTGTCAATCTTTTGTAGTCCAAATTGTCAATCTACTTTTGTAAATAGTTCATTGGTTATTAATTCTGTATTAGATTATTATTATATATATTTAATTCTGTATTAATTTTGTAATCCAAATTGTCAATTTTGTAATCCAAATCGTCAATCTTTTGTAGTCCAAATTGTCAATCTACTTTTGTAAATAGTTCATTGGTTATTAATTCTGTATTAGATTATTATTATATATATTTAATTCTGTATTAATTTTGTGATCCAAATTGTCAATTTTTTAAATCCAAATTGTCAATCTACTTTTGTAAATAGTTCATTGGTTATTAATTCTGTATTAGATTATTATTATATATATTTAATTCTGTATTAATTTTGTAATCCAAATTACCAATCTTTTAAATCCAAATTGTCAATCTACTTTTGTAAATAGTTCATTGGTTATTAATTCTGTATTAGATTATTATTATATATATTTAATTCTGTATTAATTTTGTAATCCAAATTGCCAATCTTTTGTACAATTTGTTTAAAATCTACTAATCGACACGCATATACGTCAGTGCACAGTTTCTACGATATTTTTGATGGAAAACGGCGATAATCTAGTCGCGACCGATAGTCGAGAGACTGGAATCGACAAGCCAGCGGGGCTGAAGTCCCGGCGTCGGGCGCCGAAAGGCACGTTTCTTTTCGTTTGTTTAGCGCTCCGTCGTGAAATGAAATTACTCTCGGCGTCGGTATAAGCCGGGACTTAGCTGGATCCAGTGTGGGAGAGCAGAAGAGCGTGGCGAAGAGGAAGCGACGCCGGACAGAGATGGAGCGGCAGCAACCGGCGGCAATAATTCTCGTGTTTTAGAGAGGCAATTTCGAGTCGAGTACGCGCACACGAACAGTGGATTTTCGAGGGCTGTACTTTTCGATAATTTACGCCAACGAGGCTCCGCGGAGTTTCTGGGAACCCCGCCGCGCTTTGCCTCCGCGCGTCTTCGGCGCGCCGCGTGTACCCGAATGAATCCTTTGCTCCGCTTCGAATTTTGTGTACGCGAGAGACACTCGTCCACTTTTTTATCGGATTCGTGGGAAAGCAACGTGCAATTCTGGACACAATCGGCCGAAACGATTCCAACCCGTTCGCTTTCAATCTCTGTAATTCTTTGATAATTCTGGACCGATGCTTTCGACCGTTCTCCTGACAGATATTGTCAGATCTATGAAAAGTTTGGTGGATTAATTCTTTCGATGGACTGATCGAGATAGTAATACTAGAATTTTTAGGGACAAGAGCACGTAGGATATCGATATTTCTTGGGCCGCGGTGTGTCACAATGAAAATGTTACGTGACAGTATCAGTTTTCTTAGCGAACACGTGTAGATAAAATGAGATAGTATATAGATAGTAGATAAAATTTATAAATTTGCAAGTATATGCACTGATTTCTAAAAAGTTGATCATACATAGTTAATTCATACGCTCGGAAATAATTCCATAAAATAGCCTCCACCAGTTTCCATCTCATTATCACTTCTATCGCCTTAATTTGACCAATTATCTCTGATTCAGGATCTCTAACAAAATACATGAAATTACAACAAAATCATAGAAAAATAAATAACAATAATAATAATAAATAATCTGAGGATCATACGATAAATCTGGAAACACTCTTTCACTCAAGTATAATTTCAGTTTTGTTTCATATTTAATTTGGCTTCTGCTTGTGGCTGTTTTATCTAGATTAAGTTCTACCTACGATCATGCTATGAAATCGTTCATTTCACCAAGGAAGAAGAAACTCGTCCGGTTCTACGGTCTCGAATTTCGCGTATGCGAACACGGCGAGCGCGCGCTATCCATTTCCCCGATAGTATTAACGAGAACAATTTGGGGGAACACGTTCGTAAGTTATTACAAGAGATAGGACTATGTCAGCGTAAACGTGCGCAATGCTGCTCAGAAGTATCAGAACACCTGCTGCGTTTGAATAAAATGTGATAGTGGAGAGAGGTTACATATTTCGCGCTGCTTTTGCTGCTTTATCTGCATCCGTGCTCGTAAGGCGAAACGACGGTCATATTTTCAGAAGAATTGAGTTCAATTCCGGGATCTCTCCGATAGCCGTGCTTGCATCCATTTTGTTACGTTTTACCGACGATCGTATTCTCGGAGATGTAATGATCGGCGCGGAAAGTTTCAACTTCGAAGAAACAGGGGGAATATACGTACATACGTGTGTATGTAATTTACGTTTCGTGCCTCGAAATAACGTGCTTCGTAAATTGTATCATTGATTATCGAACATAATTTTCCGCGATTATGACAAAAATGAGAATCGGGTAAACTTAAAGACATTGTTACATTATTTGCTATTTCTTGCAATTACCAAAAGAGTGAAGTGAAATTGACGCAGACAATTTTAATACAATTTTAACACTTCCACGACCGCGTCAGAAACCTCAAAAATTTCCTAAAATTAAAGTATTTCGATTAATTAAACAAAAATTACGAAGCAAACTTATACGGTATCGATTACTTCTTCAACATTCGTACCTCTTACAAATCTTAATAAAATTAAGCAGTCATTTTTAATTACACGTGGAAGATTTCCCCAATCGGTCATCGATCGACTGAATTTCAAATGGGGAGATCTTCCCATTCGGTTGGCTAAGTGTTAATACAATTCTAACACAATAAAATACAATAAAATTCTTGAATACAATACAATTCTACTTGTCTTTGTTTTCGTATCGAGGTAAAGGATAATCGAGAAAAAAAGAAGAACAAATTCTACCAGAGAGATGATGTCAGAGGGAAGTTGAATCGGCATAATTTCTCACTGAGAATTAACTCTTTCGAGAATATCGAAGAACGATACGTCACGGTACCAATGTGCACGTTCGAAGTGGCAAAACCTGGCCGAATCGCGAGCCATGAATAACGGCGGAATATTCTCCGTTCGAGCGCGCCAAGATTTTTCGTGTTCGGGCCGAGCGAAAAGCCCGATGGGTGCGCGAGGTTTTTGAAAACGATACGTGAGAGGGATAAATTCCTGGAAATTTGTAACTTCGGTTCGTACGGGCGATTTTGCGCGATTTCGCCCGGCATATAAAGCACGGTTCGGCGGACAGAGAGGCTTCCCAAAAGAAAACGACGAGACACGAGAGGCGAACGTTCCGTGCACGAAATTCTGTCTTGCGTTCGGATGACACGGCCAAGAGTGAACGTTCGCGTCTCCGCTTCCCCTGGATACCTTTGTCAGCCGGATGATGATAAATCTGAAGAAAACCTTGTGAATATGTAACAAGGATCTGAAGGGGAATGCGCGATGGGAACACCGAGCAACTTCGGAAATACGCTGTAAGACCATTCGATGTACAGTAAAAGGTCTCCCTAATTGACGCTCGGATTGTGCACAAAAATGGACAATTTGGGAAGAGGAGATATGCGATTATTCGAGCCTCGCGGTTTATTTTTATAGTTATAAATTGTCCACAATTATAAAAACGAGCTGCGAGGCTCGAATAATCGCATCTCCTCTTCCAAAATTGTCCTTTTTTGTGCACAACATGGGCGACAATTAGGGAGACGTTACTGTACTTGGTTAAATTCAGTAACTTAATTGGTAGCATTACGTAGGGAAAAATCATAATTTTAGCTATACTCTATACTCTATTCCGGGTCTATCGGCATTCGTGACAAAACAATGAACAAGAGGACCACTGTTGCAGGAGTTTCAATCTACAAAAACTGGCGCAAGAAAATACGGTAAATTCTCCCTAATCCGCGTTCAGATTTTACGCAAAAATGGACAATTTGGGAAGAGGAGATACGATTATTCGAGCCTTGCAGTTAGTTTTCATGGTTACCGATTGTCAACGATTATAAAAACGAGCTGCAAGGCTCGAATAATCTTGTATCTGCTCTTCCAAAATTGTCCATTTTTGTGCACAATATGGGCGACAATTAGGGATTAGGGAGACATTATTGTACTCTGTAGCTATACTTTATACTCTGCAGCTATTCTGGGTCTATCGGCATTCGTGACAAAACAGTGAACAAGACGACCACTTTTGCACAAGTTTCAATCTACAAAAACTGGCGCCAGAAGATACGATAAATTCTCCCTAATTCGCGTTCAAATTACGCGCAAAAATGGATAATTTCAGAACAGAATATACAATATATAATTACCGATTGTCACAAAATTATAAAAACAAGCTGCAAGGCTCGAATAATCGTGTCCCCTCTCCCCAAATTGTCCATCTTCGTTTGCAAACTAAAGGAAAATTAAGGAGGATTTACCGTATTCATTTTAACCGGTTCATTCTAAGTAGTTCAAAGACATTTACGAAGAACTTTTAATCTAAATAACAATTACACAGAACCTAAAACTCGGTCCGTATCAGTTCAAATTGAGATTCTCGCATTGGTTCTCGTACAGGCTATAGGACGGGGCCGATCGAAACGGGAGCGAACAAAGGTAGAGACAATGAGGCAATTTAATAACAGCGGTGCGTGCGGTTAGCCACGAAACTGCGAAAACGTTCAGCCGTTCAACCCCGGCGCGATAGAACCGGGCGTGGTGTTCGGCGAGCGGGGGGGAAGAGGGGCGAGAAGATACCTGAGAGTACCTGTACTTAGCGTCGAGAACGTTTGCGTCGAATAACCCGGCGTCAAAGTCGAGTACGTGGAAAAGTGGGCGCGCGAACGCAGGCCAGAGAGAGAGAGAGAGAGAGAGAGAGAGAGAGAGAGAGAGAGAGAGAGAGAGAGAGAGAGAGAGAGAGAGAGAGAGAGAGAGAGAGAGAGGAGCCGGGGCCCTGGCCTCCGCGCCGGTTGCCTGGATGCAGATGATCCGAGATTATAGACATTAGGGACATTAGCCTCGGCGCTATACGATTCTCGGCTGCCCCGCGGTGCACACTCTCGGCTTCGGCCAGCTCGAGCCGGCTCCGGCCGGCTTCTCCGGCTCGCACACGCGCGTCCGTTGCGCGCACTCTCCGCTCCGGCCCGGAGGATCGTCGCCGCTTAATATGCACCCTTCGCGGCGAGTAAGTGATTCGAAGCGAGTAATTTGCGAATTTCAGTGCGCGTGCAAGTCGCGAGGGCTGCTGTCGCGGTTATTAATGGACCGCGCGGCGCCCTTGCGAGAACATAGCCCGAGCTACCCTCGGGAGATCGGCTTCTTCGAGATCGTGCGAACCGAGATCCGACTGGATTCGCCTAGTCGACGAAACTGGTCGGACGAAAACTGTCCGGACTCGCACATTGGCGAACAAAGTTGCGACGAGATTGCGGATTTTGATGCATTCGTGGCAAAAATAACTGGACAAACTGGCGCGCAAGGTGTAAACGCGTTGAAAAAAGAATGTGGAAGGGCATTGCTATCGTCTCGTCGATGTATTAACCCTTAGCGCTCCGAAGGCCCCGCTACGGAGACATTTGTCATTTGTTCCGTAACTCCGAAGGCTCCGCTGCGGAGCCAAATGGTTTTAGCATACGTTATCGTCGGCGTTAGCAATTGTTATATGTAGTTAAAACGTGCCGAGTCTGTACCAGTACGATTAAACCATTTTTTGACCTTTTCTATGGTTAGCAACACGGAGAAAAATAAGTATTACGATGAGAATTTAGAGCCGAGCGATACCGAAGACGTATTTGATTTTGAAGAGTTAAAAGACATTGCGGAAGACAATGTTGGTTATGATTCTGACACTTCGAGTAGCAGTAGCGAAATTATACTACCAAAGAGACGAACAATGAGAATTGTTGAAAGTGAAAGCGAAGATTCGTTACGAGACTTAGATGAACGGCGCGATGTTACGGAAGAATTACATATTCCAGATAGAATACCTTTTAGTGTATTGTCACAGGTCGTTGGACCACAAGTTCCTACAAACGTTGAACAGTCGATACGATATTTTAAATTATTTTTCACGGACGAATTGGTCAATGAAATTATAAAGGAAACCAACAATTACGCAGAAAATGTTCTAAACTTGAAAGAAATATCGAGTAACTCTATTTGGCGAAGCGAATACTGTGACACTTGTCCAAGTAAACCCAGAATGCACATGGGAGATTGTTACCAAAGATATCGCACCATGGTGAATTACAAAATTGAAAATTTATCCTTCATTTACAATAGGAAAATGTATATTTGTAAAACAAATAAAATCAAATGCATTCGCAAGGACGTGTAATCTTTTCCGCTCAAAATAAGGCTTCCTTTATCTCGGGCGCTCCGCACCAAAAATGTGCCGGAGTTGCTGGGTAGGCAGTACTCGAGAAACGCGCGGAGCGCTAAGGGTGAAAACGATTAGGAAAAATACGCTTCTATTTGAATTTTTACTTCTCGAAGAGCCGCGGTCTGTGTTCGTCACGCTCGCTTCGCTATTGAAATCTCCGCGGCGCTGTGCAAGAGCTTATCCAGCTATTTTACAAACTCGGAAAATTTCAGCATACATGAAAAGCCGCATGAACGGTACAAAATCGTTTCTGTTTCACAGAAAGGGATCCCTCTATTTATGCTCGGACGGACAATCACCGATCCCGGTACCTTGATAAATTGCCGTGTTCTACCGGAAACTCGATAAAGACAGCGATAATTAACCTTCCGTCTCCGTGAATGACTCAGGACGCTCGGAGAGCATGTCAGCTATTAAAACGGGTTGTCCGTGGGGAGGACTGACAGGAGGCCGAGTTAATTCGAAGTGAAAACGCGAGTGTGACGAGTTCGTCGCGTAATCTGCGTAACGCGGTGTTTGTTCCCGGGGAAAAAATGGTCGCTTCCTTAATGAACGCGCTGGAGGAAGTGAAATAAAAAGCCTCGCATCCTATTTTGTCCAATTACGCCGGCCATTACAGTAGGAATTCCCTCTAATACAGTTCCATAATTGACAGTTAATATTTCCACGAATTTATCGGTCATTTGCAGCCGATAATTATCATCGATCGACGGCACAGAAATAACTATTCCGTTCACCTAATAAAGGAAGCGAAGCGTGAAGCCATCTGTACTTGTACGGGGGGGAAGAAAGGGAGGAGGAGAAAAAAAAAGCCAGCGCCGAGGAACCGGATCGAATTAGAAGACGGCGAAAGGCTGACAGAGGGGAAAATTTCAAAAGTCCAGGGACCATGCTCACGGGCCGCGGTTAATTGCACCTAACTGTACCGGATGCCAAACAAGTATTATTTGCGATAATACGATAGACACAGCCGGCTAATTCCCTCATCATTTTGTAGGTAATTCCCCGAACCCTCCTTGTTATCTTCATCATATTCTTATCCTTGTTCCGCCGCGTACGATTCTCGAGCGGTCCTTCGTCGACGGGGCAACGATATTTCCCATGGAGCCACGAGATTGATGGTATCGTCCGATTGACTGATAGAAATAAAGGAAGATGAGGCGAAAGATACGACGAAATAGACGAGAACCTAGGAATTCAGTTATTCAATTATTGTTCGCGGCGCGCCGTACCTCGCGGATATGTTGCACCGAGCTGCATCTGAGAGAAGCAACGTTTCGGAGAAGCATGAAACATTTAACGCGTCGTTGAAATGGTTTGCCGCCATTTGCTGCTGGTCGACGCCGAAAATTGACAGCGGAAACGTCGACAAGCCGGTGACCGGTTTTCGTCGATTCTCATTTCAGCTTAAAATTTTCTGGACCGCGTTCTACTCGACAAAGTTTTGAAGCTTTCATCTTTGTGCAAAATGAAAATGATCTGCCTTGATTTTGAGACAGGCGTTTCGTTTCTGCTTTAATCATTTTGACAAGTTTGAGGTACAGTATTATGTCTCTCTAATTGACGCCCAGATTGACCAGAAAAATCGACAATTTGGGAAGAGGAGATATGCGATTATTCGAGCCTCGCGGTTTATTGTTATAGTTATAAATTGTCCACAATTATAAAAACGAGCCGCAAGGCTCGAATAATCGTATCTCCTCTTCCCAAATTGTCCATTTTAGTAGACAATCTGAGCGTCAGCAAGGGAGACATTACTGTAGTACGTTCATATTCTTATTACTCATTTTTCTCATGCTTTAAACTGAACCTACTCGATTCCTGAAAAACAATGCTAAAATAACATACGAATTTTTAATTCAGATTTAGCTGAGATTTTTGTCATTTTACTATTCTTTGTACGCTTGTCTCGTAGATTATACATCCTTCATGGTTTCATAAATGAGATGAAGAATTGTACGGATTTGTACGGATTTTTGGCCCATTATTTGGATTCTGTATTATCCAAACACGTTGCTCTCGTATACAAATCGATCTAAAACGATGCACATAAGATACTATTTATTGTAATCCTCAATAAAGACTTAATTTAGCAATTTTAATCACATAAAAACATTTCATCCTTAACACTCTCGACGGCCTTTGTCACGTACACATGACCTCGTGAAAATCTGAATTATAAAAATCGATCCAGCGCAATCTCTTAGAAGATGCATCACAATTATATGATTAACCAAATTTATCCTATTTATATCGTTAACAAAGTACATCCTAATTGCGCTATTAAGAAACTGCATCATGATTAAATAACTAACACTTTGACTTGACCATACGTGGCAGACAGAAAAATCTAAACTTTAAACATTTTAAATTTATCTCCACGCTAATCCATAACAATTTCTTCATTCTATTAAGATTCGCAAGAGACGAGAACATTGAACAAACAATCGACGTCATGGAACTTCGCTCCGCGATTTTCACACACACACACACACACACATACATTCGACCAAATAAAATACGTTTATTTAACGAAAACTAGATGTTTCCGTCGCGGCCGTGAAACCGATGATAATATTCAGCTTTCCCAAAAAACGATAGGAGAACCGGTTGCATTTCGCACCAGTGACCAAGAACGAGCGTTGCGTGCATTAGCGGAACCGTTCGTGCCGGCACGTACCCGCAACGATTCAATATCGGCCGGCAATGGGTTGTTGGAACATCTCGGACCGGCCGGTTTCGTCCAATAAAATGATCGGAAAAGCGTATCCGCGAATTACAAATCGGCGGCGCGGAATGCGCGAGCCATCGAACAAAGTAGAGGCCAGGGCTCCAAATGGAATCAAAAGACGAATCAAGCATCGAAAAGTACAGACGCCGGGGGATCGGCTATCCTGTAATCTGCCGCTGGTTAGACGGATCCTAGGCATGATTGGTAACGACCGAACCCCGTGGTTCCGAGCCGTGTACCCGCGGCGAGCTGCCGAGATCCGCTCCTCTCCGCTCCGGTCCGCGCGGAAGGTCGTTTACCCTTCTCTCTCCTCGCGCGGAGGAATCTCTTCATCGTCAAGTAGCCGGCGGAACGTGGATTATCTTGCCCGGCCGTGTGCAATATCTTCGGCAACTGCTCCTCCCGCCTGCCTGGCTGGGTGACTTTCTCGAGTGCTTTCAATTCGATCGTCGACAAAGTGGATCTGATGGATGTCTCGAGGATGACTCGACGTTCACGGGCCAGCAGCGAACATTTCATTTTTCTCGTCAGCCGGACTCGCGCGAAATAAATTGCACGGCCAGCAGGAACGGCCTGGAGAAGTCGCCGGGACGACCCTGCGCAGGATTACAGACGCCCCGAAAGTCCTCGCTCTGAATAACCTCTACGGTCCCGAGATCCTATTTTTCTGGTTGCCTCGTTATTTCGGTATTGCGACGCGTCTGTTTAGATGGTATTCCGATGGTATCTCTCGTAGGTGCTGATAGTGTTGCTTCGTTTAACCCTTTGCACTCGAATGGCGACTCTGAGGCGCCACTAAAACTTGGTGTACTATTTTTCAAAATCATTCTAAGAGCATCGGACTCGTTTCTACTTGAAAAGAAACTATTAAAATTGCATTGTACTTGTCAACAGGCTCAATTTCACGTGCATAAGTCGCAATAAATTATATAAAATAGAACTACTGTAGATCAGAAGTCATGTTTTGGATTTCGAATTCGAATAGCTTCGACCGCAAAGGGTTAAAGTATTTCAGTAACGGAGACCGAACGTGTAAATATGTACATTTGAGCCGTTTATTTTGAAAGTGGCATAAGTCACCTTTTCAAAAAGATCGAGTTAATGGTAACGCTAATTACAATTGAACGGTATCTTTTCATTTAAAAAAGAAAAAAGTGACTTATGCCACTTTCAAAATGAACGGCTCATTTATCGAGAAAATTTTGACGAACATGTTACACGGATGCATAGTATTTGGTAAAACAAACTTTTTTAATTCTTAGGGGACCAAAACTATTTGTTTCCAGTTTACACACTGCCAAATCCAGACTGTTTTTCAGACGAAGAGAAACTTTCTACTGAAAATTTTTGTATCAAATATAGAGAAGAGATATTCATTTTTTTAATAAAATTTCGTTGATATGTTTTCATCGAAACAATCGTGCCTATTCTTCTTCCAATGTTTCCTGCCAGATTTTACGGTCTGATTGATTTCTGCCGCGTGTATGGCTGCATTGGACCGTTAAGGGTTAACATAAGATACAAATTTGTATAAAGTCAACGAAAATATCGATTTTGTATTCTTATGACATTTTTTAATTTTTAATTTTTATTTCATTCTTGTGTCCCTTAATCCTTTCTTCATTTTTATCTGATTTTTGTATCGGGCGATTTTTTAAGGATTTTGTTAGTTTTTTCTTCTGTCGTATGCACTAAATTCAACGATATTGCAATGTAGACAGTGCGTTTTACGCTTCACTGTAGCATGTACAGTAATGTCTCTCTAATTGACGCTTAGATTGTCCACGAAAATGGACAATTTGGGGAGAGGAGATACGATTATTCGAGCCTTGCGGCTCGCTTTTATAGTCGCTGGCAATCTATAACTATAAACACGAGCCGCGAGGCTCGAATAATCGCGTCTCATCTTCCCAAATTGTTCATTTTTGTGCACAATCTGTGCGTCGGTTAGGGAGACATTACTGTACTTTTAATTGAATGAGATATACAGTAATGTCTCCCTAACTGACACTCAGATTGCGCACAAAAATGGACACTTTTCGAAGAGAAGATATGATTGTTCGAGCCTTGACGCTCAGATTGTATACAGAAATGGACAATTTGGGAAGAGGAGATACGATTATTCGAACCTTGCGACTCGTTTTTATAGTTGTTGACAAACGATAACCATAAAAAACGAGCAACAAGGCTCGAACAATCATATCTTCCCTTCGAAAAATGACCATTTTTGTGCACAATCTGAGTGTCAGTTAGGGAGACATTATTGTATACTTGTTAAAACATCGAATTTTATTGAAATGTTAACGATACGTTTCCTAAGTTTTGTCGGTAAATGTACATTTCTTATTTTGAATAACACTATAAGGGTCTCGTAGAGACCCTCAGTACTATTGGAACAACGAATAAAACAGAAGCGTGACGCGACAATAATTTCTATAATTTCAAACAGGTAGAAAATGTACGGTGAAAAAAGCACGCGTACACGAAACGTGAGACACCTACATCTTGAAACTTGTCCCAATATCGTCGCGTTCGAACATAACTCGATCGACACGTCCGACCATATCGAGTTAATTCTACTAGCAACAAATGTTACAAATTCGCATTGATAGAACACCACTAATTTTTCCAGCTGCGTAAGAAACGTTCCAAGCAGCGTACTCGACGAACAAATATCTGAGAAACAAAAATCGAATAATAATTGGCGTTATATTCCCGAGGACGAATCTGCTCTCGGCCGAAAACAAAACTAGCCCCGTCTTAATCGCTGATCGACATTTCGAGGACGACTTTAGCCGAGAAGAAATCTCATCTCGCAAAAAAATTCGATAGAAATCATTATAGAAGCACGCCGTTGCTCCCGGGGGATTACGCATTAACATAAGTCGCGTATTAACATAAGTAGAAAAACGTAGGAATGGACGGACGGGTATTCAACGGCAATCATCGAAACTCGATTGGAACGAGCTCCGGACAGAACCAATTTGATTGAACACGTCCGGTTGGTTTTTGCCGGGGCCATCACCCACTTTCCAATTACACAATTAATTACGAGACACCGCGTGCTTTCCTCGACGCGCGCGCTCGCGCTCGCGGTACGGTTAGTTCTAATCAACGCGGCGATCTCTCTCTCTCCCTCTCTCTCTCTCTCTCTCTCTCTCTCCCTCTCTCCCTCTCTCTCTCCCTCCCCCCCTCTCTCTCTCTCCCTCCCTCCCTCTCTCTCTCTCTCTCTCTCTCTCTCTCTCTCTCTCTCTCTCTCTCTCTCTCTCTCTCTCTCTCTCTCTCTCTCTCTCTCTCTCTCTCTGGCTAACGAACCAGTTCAGCACCCGCCCTCCGACGGGCTGCACACTTTAATTATCCGGCATCGGATGATCGAGCATTCTGAATACTTCCTGATCGCAAGATCGATAGGATCTCTCGCGGGGATCGAGGACTGTCGGCGGCGACAACGCGGCATCGCAGGCCGCAAACACGCTTTCGCCTCCGCGGGCGCGGAACGTTATCCGTGACACGATGATGACCGGCTATCGGGCTGGGCCAGTAATTGAAATCGTAAACACCGCCGGTAATGACCCATTGAGTTTATGCGTTCGCGTCGACACCGTCTGCGGTCGACGGGCAGGACCCCGAAGGTCCTGGTTTCATCATCCTTAAACCGCCGCGACGCGACCCTGCGGTTTCGTCCCGCGAACTCGCTAATAATGCAGATCCATCTTACGGAAAAATCAACCGCGCAACGATACCATTTTCAGGCGATCGTGCAACATTCTTATCGTTCGGCTCCTTCGCGTTTCTTACGTAGAAACGGTCGAATCGCACGTTTCGCTTTTTCTTTGTGTGTTTTTATATTCGTCGAAATTGTGAATACTTCTTCGTAGGATGTGACTGGACGATTTTTTTAGGTCCAGTCCGTATTACGATGAAAACGACGAGAAGTCTGATTCATTTCAATATTGCTGTTCCTATAGTGCAATTTATGGCATTATTTATATCATTTTAAAACTTGATAGAGTAGCAGAGCCGGATACTGTGGGTTGACCAACTGCTGTATCTTTCGCTTGTTTTCGGGCATAATTAATTTTATATCTATCAAATAGAATATATTGAATTTTTCTGATAAAGGATTACCGGCTTAGCGTCAATGCAAAGAGCATAGAGATTTTTGGGAAATTCTTGCAGCTGTGACTTCGATTTGAAGATTTTGTAAGAGCTCTGATTTTTCAATTAGATTAATCTAACATCGTAGTTTTTGCTGGTATATACTGCATGAATATTTGTAGTTTGTAAACGTCAATGTTTCACGAGAAATAGTAAGAATTTAATAAGAATCGAATTTTTTAATCGGATATTGATTCCTCCGATGTATAATTAGCAATTTACGAAAGCGTTAAAATGTAGTGAAGACGTCATCGCATTGTAATCAAATTGAATCAGTTATATTACAGAGAGACCCTTTCAAAAATTACGATTCCAGACAATGAATCATAATTCATTGAGTTTCATAGATTTTCTATGTCGATATTCAAGATTTTAAACACTTTAAAATGCATTTAAAAAATTCATACGACCCGAAACATCGCAGGCTTGGAAAATTTCCCTATTCAGAGATCGAGCGAAGAGGATTTTAATGTTAAAAATTCCGGGTAACTGTAAATTCGTTTAATGTGAATTTTGCAAAATTTTGCACTGCAACGTCAGAATTTCAATAGATAATTTTCATATAATTCAATATATAATTTTATAAAGAGAATTTCCAGGCGACGAGAGAATAAAAATTATTTCGTGTTCTCGTCAAAAGCAAAGGAAAACATTAAGTTTGTTAAAATTTTATTAATAACGGTTGCCGTAAATAGACGGCGATCCAACAGTCTAATCGTGAGATATAAAATGACCTTCGGGCATCAGCTATACGAGGAATCCGACCGCAAAAACCTATACCGGAGAGTAGGGTACACTACCGGGCGCAAGGATGCGCACCACACGCGCATCCTTTGCGTCAGGTGCAGCACGCGTTGCAAGCACCCGAGGTATGGCTCGAGGCTTAAGGTAGGTACTAAAACATTGTAATCGTCCGACATTATCTTCGTCCTGGATCTATGCGGATTTCGAGTCGCGTGAATGCATCGTATTCAATCAAATGAATACAAATTAATCGATAGTACTATCGATCGATAATTGCGATCGGAATAACCGATATACTGGAAGACCGTCCAAATGAACTTTTACATATCCCTGTCCCACTTTGATGACACGTTTACTTAAATGCTTCCACTATCTATAGGCGAACGGAAATGTCTTTAATCTTTTGCCGAAGATATGCAAAAAATATTTAGCAAAAAATATTCAGCAGGACAGAAATAATAATATCCGATAGTCAGTCGAGGCTGAAGCCAGAAAATAGCAGATACCCTCATTTTTTTAAATAAAAACCGGTGAATGTGTGTGTGTGTGTTGCCATAACTTGTAAAATTCTATTACAGATATTTTTATTTTTACATTGCATTTTATTATTGTATTTTTATTACACGGCACTTTATTATTGTATTTTTATTAGATTGCATTTGATTATTGTACTTTTATTACATTGCATTTTATTTAAATTATTGCATTTTATTATTGTATTTTTATTAGATTGCATTTGATTATTGTACTTTTATTACATTGCATTTTATTTAAATTATTGCATTTTATAATTCACACAGCATTTTATTATTGTATTTTTATTAGATTGCATTTGATTATTGTACTTTCAACACGTTGCATTTTATTATTGTATCTTAATTATACCGCATTTGGTAATTGCATTTGTATAACATTGTGAAAATTATATAATACAAAACCCTTATATTTTTCAAATTCTGTTGATTCTTCAAATCTCGATGTCCGCGAAACCTCGCGGTATACGTATTTCTCGTGGTATTTCTAAAAATAGAGAACCACCGGCGGTCATCGGCGGTTATTTTTGTAAACTATCTATATAGTTGTGCAGCTCCGGCGGAGAGGAAGCATAAGTTTACACGGAAACGATTTCAATGGAACAACCGGAGATGCTTTCCACGGTATGGAGGATCGGCGTGGATGACTTTTCGCTCGGCGAGCCGGCCGGCCCGACCGACCCCCGACACATCCCCGTGCCCCATGAAAACTGTGCAGTTAAATGGCGAACGGGGGGTAAAAAAGCAGCGTAGCAGGTGCAAAATATCCGCGCAGACAGTTTTACATCGGAAATAGAAGAGCAAGAGTTGTTCGGCTCGCCGATGACTCAGAGAGAGGCTGGCTTTCATCCTGAGAAGAGAGAGTCCTTGACCAGGGTTTCGCTCTCGTATAGAAATTAGTGATAATTATATGGGGCTAGCACCTGCACGCACCTGCAAAAACCCGGGACGCCCTGTTCGCCTGTTGCTTCTTCATGGCGAACGCGCCGGTCAGTGACGGTGCTACGATGACTCAGGGAGGGAACGATAGACGGAGAGAGAGAGAGAGAGAGAGAGAGAGAGAGAGACTTAGAAACTTGTAACATCATTCTAATGTTTTCTATCGGATCGTCGCGCTAATTGGCAGACTGGCAAATTAAAAGTTCGCTGCCACAGATTGCAAGAAGCGCGAGCCAACCAGAAATTTCCTCGGCCATCTGCTCTGCTCTGTCGATTCAATCTCTGCGCGGACCGGCTTTTTAATTGTCATTTTTCCCGCCGTGGTATGCAAATTAATTTGACATTAACAGTTCCCGTAGATTATCGGAGAGTTAAGAAGTTAATGCGAAACCCTATCGAATTTAATTACCGAGATATCAACGGCTACATGTTACACATCAAAATATGAAACTGAGAACAAAATGCAATTAATCGACACGCATTATTCGTTTATAAGATTGTTCAGATTGCGGAAGCTTGTTCGCTGGAGTTGATGTTCTTCTTGATCCCAGAATAAATTATAATGATCGACTGATACGTTAACGTTTTGTGTACACTTTCACAGAGAATAAATTATTATTACGAAGATTAATAGGTTTACGCGGTTTGTCTGCACTTTCGCAGAGAACAGATTATAATGAATATTAATATGTTAACAGTGTATAGAACACTTTCGCAGAGTTGAGAACTGAATGTCTGATGTCATAACTAATTGTTGAATTTTTCAAGACACGATTATCTACTTTACAGTTCGAAATATGAAACTGCGAACAAAACGCGACTGAATTGACACATTCTTAATGTTTAAATCGCTGAAATTGCGGAGATTTCGGCAGAAAAATTGACCGAACGAATTTCTTGATATTCGAGCACAAATTAAAATGAGAACGGTGAATTCTAGATAAATTCTAGATAAATTCTTCGTGTCATCGTTCTTACAAAGCAGCACGCGACAATCGGACTCGGCGATCGCTTAAATTCTAGATAAATTCTTCTACGTAAATTTGCCTAAATTCCAGGTAAATTCGGTGTCATCGTTCTTACAAAGCAACACGCGTAAATCGGACTCGGTGATCGGTTAAATTCTAGGTAAATTCTTCTAGGTAAATTTGCCTAAATTCCAGGTAAATTCGATATCATCGTTCTTACAAAGCGACACGTGTAAATCGGACTCGGCGATCGCTTAAATTCTAGATAAACTCTTCTAGGTAAATTTGCCTAAATTCCAGGAAAATTCGATGTTATCGTTCTTACAAAGCAACACGTGTAAATCGGACTCGACGATCGGTCTCATTCGACTGTATAAATTTGATATTAATAAATCCCATCGAATCGCAGTCCAGCAGAATATTCAACAGTCCGCCGATCAGAAAATGATTCTCGCCGGCGGAATAACGATGTTCTAAACATCGAACGCGAACACGCCGGCAGCTTCCGTATTTCGAAGCGTGCAGTTAAAATTGTGCGCACCTGTGCTCGCGGCCGAAGCGAAAGATCGGCGGAAAAAATTGAGCTCTCGGAGCGAGGTTCCGCAAAGGAGAGACATACCATCGGCGCGAAGCAAATAGAATCGCGCACGATAATCCGATTAAAATCGCGGAGAAATAGCAGGAAGCAGAAAGAAACGCTGAACTGCGGAAAATATCGGGAATTCGAAGCGGGGCGGGGCGTTAATGCCAGCGTGCATTCTGTTGGCCGTTTCAGCTACTAATTTCCGTTTTCTGTCCAGTCGGGCCGCGCTCGTTAACCAAGATTTCGTTTGAATGAAGTCATCTCGTTGAACAGCGGGCCGCATAAAACGGGCCCGAGGAGGAGCCCGCGCGGAAACATGCACTGCAATCTAAGGATTGCGGCTGTAACATTGGATTGCGGGTTGCATTCGAATCGCGGGGTTTCGTAAACACCGGTTTCGATCGGGAGAATTCACCGAAATCGATATGACATCGGTGCTTATCGACGGCAACTGTTAATCTCGGCGTTTTCTTTAACTGGCCCAGCATTACCGTAACGTTATTTCGATTTCGTATTACCATTATCTTTATCAGATAAGGCGTAACGTTACGCGCAGTGCTGGCTTTAATCGCATTTTATAACGCTATCACTATTATTATTTATCACCATTTTATATTTTATTATTTATCACTATTTTATCACTATTTTATCACTATTTAACTTATCACTATTCGAGACTGCTTTTTTTTTTTTTAGAGAAAATCAAGTTTGAACATTTGTACACCAATATTATAGTGTCTCATCTAAGGGACAGCTCCGATTACCTCCTCTAATCCCGCAAGATTTTGTATGCACACGTGGAAAATGGTCGACGGTGTCTGACATTGAAAAACAACGTTGGCAAATTCATATAAGGATCTGAAGAATGCAACTAGCTGATTCGTGCAGCAATTTATACACACCATAAGTAGAAAAGGCTAACCATGATCAGACGTGTTTCTGCTTAACCGCGTACGAGCACCGAGGAAGAAAAATTTCATTATCTTTTCCGGTTACGTTTAATGCGCGAAGAAATACAGGATTCGTTCGAGAACGAAATATTTATCTTAGAAGAAGTCTACACACGAGGATCTTTTTCACCGCGTATTTGCATCCGCGATCGTCCGTATTCCAATTACGGTACAATGTTACCTGGATGTTCATTCAAGCGCCGGAATTTACGCGCACGTTTTATGCGCGCCGTGGGCTTCCCCGGGCCGATTCGTGCATGATTTCCGACCGGTTATTTACGGTCCGAAGGATTTCCGAATCTGCGGTCGTTAAAAAATTCGGAGGTGGGGCACGTGGGCGTGAAAACGGCCCGCCGTTTCGGCCCGATGTATTATTTACACGCGTCGAAAGCGGCACGTCCGTAAATTTCTACGGGAACCGCCGCGTTTACGGCTCAATACCGGGAACGAATTCCGTTGCCCCGTGAAATCCCGTCGACCAAGGTGGACGGGAAGTATTCCGCGTTGGTCAGCCGCTCGCGATTCCTTTTACGCGCCACCCACCTGCTTCTGAATTCCATTTTACGCTTAAATTCGCTCGCCTCCGAGTGCCCGGAGATCCACGGTTCTCCTCGATGCTCGCAAAATTAAACGACGGGTTTACGATACCGTGATCCCGGCGAACGTCCGGATCCGAAAACTTTTCTGGCCGGTTCGGTACGCGACGATGCTACTTTCGTCGCGCGATAGACTCGCCCCGGATGCATTTATGCAAATACGAGCCTGCCCCGTGCGAAAAAGTTCGCGAACTGAACGAAAACTAGACGCGTCATCTTCCTGCCGCGCCGACGTGCTGTTAATTGTATTTCCTTGAGAACCGCGAACAGACATTTTATAGCAATTTTCGTCGTTTTATTCCGTTAAGCTTGAATGTTCTTTTTTTATTGAATTTTTATGCATTACATGTTTTTCCTAAGTTTCTTTTATAGTGCGTTTTCAAGTCAGCGTTTGATATTTCTCTTTCGGTTCGGTCGTTGAAGAATAACTTGCGACAATTTCATCGATATCTGCGGTTTAGCGATGATTGGACTGCGAATTTTATGCACTTGTGATAAAAATGAGCGAGTGAAACTGAAAACAATGAAATGAATGAACAGTCGCACTAATTTCAACTCGACAACGTCATTGAAAAAGAAAAGAAGCGTTGATTGGACTGCGAATTTTATGCACTTGTGATAAAAATGAGCGAGTGAAACTGAAAACAGTGAAACGAATGAACAGTCGCACTAATTTCAACTCGACAACGTCATTGAAAAAGAAAAGAAGCGTTGATTGGACTGCGAATTTTATGCACTTGCGACAAAAATGAGCGAGTGAAACTGAAAACAATGAGACGGATGAACAGTCGCACTAATTTCAACTCGACAACGTCATTGAAAAAGAAAAGGAGCGATGATTGGACTGCGAATTTTATGCACTTGCGACAAAAATGAGCGAGTGAAACTGAAAACAGTGAAATGAATGAACAGTCGCACTAATTTCAACTCGACAACGTCATTGAAAAAGAAAAGAAGCGTTGATTGGACTGCGAATTTTATGCACTTGCGACAAAAATGAGCGAGTGAAACTGAAAACAGTGAAACGAATGAACAGTCGCACTAATTTCAACTCGACAACGTCATTGAAAAAAAGAAGAAAATTAAAAATAAGGTCCTCCGCATACAAAACAAAAAATTGACACGATTTAAAAAACAATCATTTCACGTAATTTTATATGATTTCATGTAAGCTTAGCAAAACGTCAATTTGCATAAAATCCACCGACCTCTCAGCTTTTCCAGAGATCGTGCAATCGGGCGAGTTAAAAAGTCAGTGCCGCCGGCAGATAGTCGCGCGCGATTCGCGTGGACTCGCGGCGGGTACGAGCGATTCGGCGAGATTTGGAGCGGCGCGACCGCGCGCGAGAGCGGCGATTGATCGATAAAAGGTTCCGGCGCGCGTTTCGAGCGGGCGTGATAGGCCGCCGCGGTAGAAGGAGAAGAAGAAAGTTGTTACGACAACGTTGTAACCGGCACTTTAGATCGAATCTCTTTCACGGCCACGGCCGTCTCGTTATTTAATGTTACTACGACCGAGCGAAGGCCCGCGCGCTCCGAGAGAGTCCGGCTTTATTGTTTCACGTCGTTCTGTCGGCGCTGCCAGAGCGCGAACGGCCGCAATAAATCAGAATAACGACTACGCCTGCTGCCAAAACCCATTCGAATTCAATCCAACGTATCGTCCCCGGAGATCTTCGCGTTTTCTGATGCGGAGGCGCTCCGTTACAAACTACTCCGGGCTCGTCTCGCGCTCGTACGTCAAAGCTTCCGCCTTCGATACGTTCTACAGGCTGATGCAGCCAAGGGGTCCGCGATTTTTCGGTTCGACCGAGGCCGAATTTTCATTTCGGTGTCGACACCTTGCTACGAGTCAGACTGTCGGCAAGATTTCGTGCGTAATCTACTAAATGTGATCGTTATTTATTTTTCGCGCATTATCTACTAAATATGATTGTTATTCATTTTTGGCACATAATATACTAAATATGATAGTTATTCATTTTTTGGCACATAATCTACTAAATAGGTTATTCATTTTTATTCATTATTATTTATTTCTCGTACGTAATTGCGAAATATGATCGTTATTAATTTTTGGTTCATAATCTACTAAATAGATTATTCATTTATATTCATTATTATTTATTTCTCGTACGTAATTGCTAAATATGATCGTTATTAATTTTTGGTATATAATCTACTAAATAGATTATCCATTTTTATTCATTATTATTTATTTCTCGTGCGTAATCTACTAAATACGATCGTCAATCATTTTTCAAGCATAATCTACTAAATATGAATCCTACTCATAATTCGTACATAATCTGCTAAATATGGATCCTACTGATATTCCGTAAATATGTTGTACAATAATCTGCTAAATATGAACGTTATTTGTTTCTTCTAAATCGAAACAAAAGATCCTTCTGTTCTCAAACTCTAAAAATGAAATTAAAGCGAGACATAGTAGAAATAAAAACTACATCGTTCTATTAAACAAATTATTAAGCACTAATCTAAGCTAGCTGAGTACTAATCAAGCTAGCTGAGAAAAAAAAATCATAATGTTGTCAATTTGCAGAAGCAAGAAATAAATAATTAAAAGCTTGACAGCGGTTTCCAATGTGGACATTTTTACCACGAAAGTTATGTTGAAATCGATCGGGAACTACCCTGAATTATTTTTCCTAGAACATGGCATCCTTTTACAAAAAGCAGCTCGCATTACAAGCTACACTAACATCGATTTGCCACCATCGCAATGATTTCTTGATGACGATAATGACTTTTAATCAAAAAAAGAATGAAAATATGAATTCACAACTTACGCAAAGATACTCTTAGATGTAACGTAAGAACATTTACGATAATAGATCAATCCTATACGAAGAGAATAACGACATCGTAATAGAATTTCATGAATTCGGTACTCACCTTTCAGCTGCGTCGACTCGATGGCGAACATGTTCAGAGCGAGGAGCTGAAGCAGTCGCGTCCCTGGAAGCGGAAGCGGCGAATGTTGCAGCAACGCTCTGAATTCTTTCAGCATTTGAACCCCGGCCTCCTGGAACGTCTCCATCCTGAAACAAATTGATTTCCCAACGATGTAATCCCCTGGAAGTTTCGAGGGCGAATGCACGGACGGGCGCGATTCATTCGATCGCCGAAATAGTATCGCAAACTCTGTCGCGGCTGACAGACGATCCGGTGAAACGGGAAGGGAGAATGAATAAGTGACAAGACAGCCGTGGCACGTATCAGTCACTCGACGAGATCCTGCATATTTCAAGGATTTCGGTCTGGATAAGGACGACGACCTCGAAGTTACGAAACAACGAACGAATTTTAAAAAATTCAGCTTTCCCCGCGGACTTGATTGGTGGCCGCCGTTTCTGAGTAATTGCGTACGCTTTGGAATTCGTTCGGAAACGTGTCGATGCAAGCTAACGCAATCATTAAGTAAATTATTTAACCCAAGAGTTGAACGATATAACGTTTACATGAAATTAACGATTAATCGCTTGCCTTACGATTTGTTCTGCAACTAGAATAATTGAAATTTTTTCGTCGTTCATAATTTTCCATAAGAAAAAGAAGATTTATGTTCATTGAAAATATTCACTGAAAAGAAATTAATTAAATGCGTACATCGATTAACAGTGATTACTTTGTTATTTTAGTTTCTCTCTTAAATTGTAGTATTTTGTAGAAAATCAATTTTGTACGTCCGAGAAAAATATATTGCAATAAAATAAAAAAAATATTTACAATAAAATATATTATAAACGTATTTATTTTACGATTAATAAAATAGTTGTAGTTGCAAACAGAAAACTTATAATAAAATTGAAACAGAAGAATTACAATAAATGAATTATGATACACAAAAGAATGAAAAAAATTATAGATATACTATCCCAAACATACTAAACTATAAAAAAAAGAAACAGAAATTCCTACTTTCATAAAAATACACGGTTCGCTGATAAATATAATATCACCATTCGAGATGCTGTAGATAATTGTTCACAAAAAGCGATCATAAAGCATCTGTCATCAAATCAATGCACGATCTGCAAATGATATCAGAAACATTTCTCGCCGCAGCTGCGCGAACGTTCGCGCGAAGAACCGTGAGTGGAAAGAATAATATCGTTTCACAGTGGGCAACAATTTCATCACAGCCGCACGAAAACCTGTCTTCGCCGGGTAAATCATCGCGAAAAAGAAAACGCATGTCGGCGCTTTTGAAGTTTACCCCGGTATCCGTTGCAAACATTTTTGACGCTTGTTCGCGCCGCTTCGGAACGATTCGAGCTGCATTCTGCCAAGTCCGAATCGAGCTCTGATGCATCAGACGTTGTAAACTAGAACGAACAAACTCGTATCTTCCGCGTGCAAAGTTTCGAGACGTTAACGTTCGAAGCTTGCATCTTTTTCCTCGACATCTCGCGAGCCGCCTGCGTGCCGAGTTAATATTGCAGTCAGCTAATATCAAGACGCAGGCAGTGACCGATATATAAAAATAATTGTTTTCATTTCGAATTGTAAAAATTCCCGTTGTCCATAAGCAAGTGAAAACTGTCGAATGACGATTTATACGAGCATTGCTCGTCTCCCATTACATTCGCTTTGACTGTCGCGTCGCCCATGCGACGCGGGTGACAAAATTATTAACCCTTTGCACTCGATTGGAGACTCTAAGGTACCACTGAAATTGTTATATCACGTTCCAAGATCATTTTTATATCGTCAAAGTTCAGATTGAAAAAATGATCAAAAGTGAAGCCGTTGTATGAATCGCGAAACCCAATTTCATCTGCACAAAATGCACTTTGTCGTATGAAACAGAAACGCTATAAGTCAAAAGGATTGTTTTAGATTTACAGTTAAAATAGCTTCGAGTGCAAAGGGTTAACAATTTAATTCTTAACACTGATCACGCTGATCGGTTACGATTCCTTAATTTGATTCAGATCGGCAAGTGGTAGGAACATCGAAAAAGTAATCGATGTCGTATAACTTTGCGTTGGAATTTTCATTTAATCGAACGAAAGCACTCTAATTCGGGCAATTTTTCAGGCACATTTTATATCGACGCGGCCGTCGTTAACGAACGGTCTCGTCGATCGATAAAGGATTTGGTCAACCATGGGAGAGTAGTGATCGTGGATCGCAGAACGGCCGTCCCGAACGAGAGGTGGTTCCGCCGGCGTGTGTCACAGAGCCGTGTTCCAGTAATTAACCATAACTCGTGTTATCGTTGCCCCTAACTTATCAGGGTCCGCCCAATAACGCCATCATTTTCTTCGAAGCGACGCCGGCCAATAAATCGCGAGCGGCGCGGCGCGGCGCGTCCACGAGCGGCCGTAACGAGGCGGACGGGAGTCGCGGCCCACTTTAATTAGAGTATCCAATTATTTATTTGCGAATTCCTCGATAAGACGGCCGCGTGCGGCGCGGCGCGACGCGAGGCGACACGACGCGGCGAAAACGTCCCGGCGTATATCGGTCTCGACGGGGAATGCGCCCCGGCCTATGGGATTTTAATTAACAAACGACGCCGTTTTTCCGGCAGCGGGAAAATTTATTTCGCGGCTAACGGTTCCTCGCGGGTTGCTCGCTCGCCGCGGTTGCTTCTTGCGCGGGAATCGCGCAATTACGATCATTTTAATTGGAAGACAGACTTAATATTACGACGCGCCGGTCGCCCGGCAAATCAGCCCGATAGGCTCTCTTCGCCTAATTGGATGAATTGTTCGTGCTAACCGAATCGGCCCCAGTCCGTGTACGATCTACCGCGCGAGGATGCTCGGCCATGTGTTTTCCCTAATTCATTCGGCTCGCAATTAGTCTCCGATTTAACGCGGAACCCGTCGGCCGGCGCATGCGACCGGACCGCGCTCGTAGACGCGAAAGAAAGATTGTCTTTATTCACTTCTAGAAAGTTGAATGACTTTTTTCAACTCCTGCCTATTTTTCTATCTAAAATTGTGCCCTTACAGCGACAATGAATAATTGGAGAACAATGTTAAAAAGGAATTTATACAGTTCGTAAATTCTGTTCACAGTAATTCAAATTATTTTAAGAATCTTTTTCTTAATTTCATTGTAACTCAAAGAGGACGTTTTTCAATTTTTATTTCATAATAGCATTTATTTAATATTAATAGAATTTTTGGTGCCAATACAGAATAATTTAGCAATGCATCTAAATTCTCTTTAATACTTAAATGCACTGCTAAATTATTCGGCATTAACACCAAAAATTGTACCAATATTAAATAGATGCTAATATGAAATAAAAATTGAAAAACATCCTCTCCAAGTTACACAATGAAATTTAGAAAAAAATATTCTGAAAATAATTCGAATCACTGTAAAACAGAATTAACAAAACAGCATGAATTCCTTTCTCTTTAATTCTTTCTCTTCAAACTATCCACGCTTCTCGCAAACGCATAAAATCCCAGCCTAATCGTACGTCAAGCATAGTTACGGTCAGCATTCGGAAATATTTCTTTAAAACGCGTGCGAAATAAAACTGTCGCGATAAATAAGAACGTAGTAATCGATGACGAAAGGTGCAATAAATAATGTCGGCCGATGATCGCTCGAAGTGGGCATTAAATCCGGGCACACAGGGCTGTACAGACAACGTGTTCAATAAATTGGTCGCGATAAATAAGTGCGACGTTAATGGGTCACCAATCTTACTTACACCATAAACGTCTCGTATTATATCGAACCTATAGACACTAAAACCGCGAGTTTCATTCGCGCGCGCGCGCGCGAGAAGAACGGCCGCGTAAACGGCCGCAAAAATGAGAAAAACTGTAAGAACGTGGAAGAACAACAGTTCGACTATCCCACAATTATAAATCGTAAAACGCTGATTATAAAAAGATTCTATTACCGTGCAACAACGTTCACATGTTTACTATAAATCAGCAATTTCCTCCGCGAAAACCACTGCGTTCCCTTTTTTCCGAATCCCTTTATCTGATCGCGTACACCGCGATGTTCCCATAAGTCATCCCTATTTGTAATTTTGCATTTAAATCCTGGTGTAATTGCACGTAATTCGAGCGTGTAACCTGCCCCTCGGTCCCTCGGAATAATAAAAGTCCCAATTAAATTCCGCCGTTCATCGCGAGCAGCTTGATGAATGGAGGCTCCGAAGACCGCCGCGCGCAAAGGTTAAAAACGCGGTTTCCCATAACATCGATCCGTTTTTTGCGGCGTAAGGCCGCGTTTTCGCCGCGGAAATTCCCAACGCGCGATCAGCCAATTACTGTTTCCGTGTTTTCGTTGGGCCGGGAGCACGCGGAACACCGCGTGGATATAAATATAAGAGCGAACCAACCAACCGGCCGGATAGGCGTCTGGGGTGTTCGCTTCCTGGCCGAGGAAAAATCCACGCAGAGATATCTCCCCGCGTATTAACATACCGCGATATCGCGGCCAGGAGAGATACAAGCGGTATCTGATATCCGCCCGGTTTTGATGAATCTCGCGGTGCGGATCGGGCAAGAAGGAATTAATCGTCCCTAAGTCGGCGTTAATCACGCTTCGTTCAGCCCGAATGATAAAGGGGAACGCGCCGGGTGCTCCCGTGAGACCCACTAAACAGGCATCCTCTCGTAAACACGGTCCCGAGATCTCACGTACCGAGGCGCTATCTTTCCCACAACCTCGATCTCGTCTGTTCGTGGCGCCGAGCCGCGCGGAGCCGAGCCGAGCCGCGCCGAGCCGCGCGGTGCTCCACTAAACCGGTGCTACCGCCTCCCCTGGGCCAGCGATCCAGGGAATTTGTAACGCGATCTGTCTTCCAACCCTAGACTCTATCCACCATCTCCCATTAGATCATCCTGATCGGACGCCGAGAGCAATGGCCAGGCAGCGCGGACGCTCATTCAAATTCAAATCTTCGGCCGGCTATGGCTTAGCTAGCTCGTTCGCCGGGGGAGATCGCTTTTCACAGGGTCAAATTTCGAGGAGATAGTCCCGATCGAATTTAATTGGATCCCCTACACTGTCCGGAATTTCTTAAGCGTTAACTCGCTTCCCGCTCGAAGACGTTTCGACTGTAAACGCAAAATACAGTAAATTCCTCCGTAATTGACGCTCGGATTGTACACAAAAATCGACGATTTGGGAAGAGGAGATACGATTGCTCGAGTGTTGCGGCGGTTTTTATAGTTGTTGACGATCGGTGACTGTCAAAACGAATCACGAGGCTCGAATAATCGGATCTGCTTTTCCAAAATTGTCCATTCTCGTGTGCAATCTGAGCGTCAGTTAGGGAGAATTTACTGTAGTTCTTCTTGCCCGCGGTGTTTCCATCTTATACCACTTAACAGTTTTGTAAATACGCTGCACGACGAAGTTAAAGCAACGAAAATTGTTGAATAGAAATTGGCCAATTTCGACCGACAATAACTCCGCGAAAAATCATCGAAGGATGATGACCTTTTATTGGCCAGTGATACGTCAGAGAAATGCAAGGGTCACTTTAAAGTGCTGTAACTTTGCGAAAAAAAATCGCAGCTACTTCCCTTTTCTTTTAAATTAACGGGGAAGGATCGAACTTCGTTCGACTGCAAACGGCATCTCCGGAAAAAATTTCACGAAATACGTATACTTCTTCAATTGGCAATTTTGGCAATTTTCAATATGACAAACATGGCCTCGCGTTTGAAGAGTTGCGATGGCGAGGGCGCGTCGAGCTTAAAATCCAGAAACGTTATCTTAAAGTAGAGCTTTCAAGCTTCAATTGAAAAATAAAAGCGATGATTCTTCGATGATTTTTCGCGAAGTTGTTGTCGGTCGAAGTTGGCCAATTTTTATCGAAAATCTGTCTATGCTACAATTTCGTCGGTGTATAAACGTTTACGACGAGTGCACTCGTCAAAAACGGCAAATTAATTAAAATACACCATTCCGTTGCAATTAGAAGAATATCGTTAGAGTATAGATTTTATGCAGTTATGTCAAAGACGAGTAGATCGAAAATGAAACAGCGAGAACATTTAATCAATTTGAAGATACCATCGTGTTGCTGTGAACTCGTTCAAATTATTACGAAAAAGTGCTTCGAAACGTCGCGATATTTTCTAAAACGTATCCAAACATTATTCTCTACGTCCGGAAGAACTCACCACTCGGTCATTGATACGCTACCACGTGATACCAACCCTCGAGTGACAACGGCGTCGACTCTTCCGAGGAAGCAGCACAGAAACGTTCCAACGAAACGATCGTGCAACCGTGGCTGTCGCTCGTTGTAATCACTTTCACGGTCCCGAGCAATTAGAGGGATATTGTGCCACGAGAAATCTCATCCGGACAATGTTAATTCCCTGAAATAAAGGACTCGAACCCCGGCGAAGTGTTATGGACGCCGAGCTTGCAGCGGACGCGAATAGCAAGCAGCCGTGACGTCTCGATGACTTCCACCGTTTTTCTCGTCAACCAGGACCACTTTACCTTCGTCATTACTCTTCGATTTGCAACATAGTCGACGAACTGCAAACCTGTACACAACACACTGCGCAGGTTGTTATTACACGGAGCCACCATAATGCCATGCGATGCGCCCAGCTACTAGTTCTCGGCCGCTTAGCGACGCTTCTAGCACGTTTGCGTGCTACATTCTCGCTCGTACTTCTCGGCCGCGTCGTAAACACGCTGTAATTATTATCGCCGGATAACATTCTTCATCGTGCTCGCTCCTGGTGTCCCTCGCGAACGCTTCATTCGCTTGTTTTTAGCCGGCCGGCTGTTTCTTTCGCGAGCACGACGGCCGACGAGGTGCGAAACTTGCTGCCGGGGACGTACTCCTTCGAAAGAACGGCGAGCTTTTTCAGGAACAATTGAGGCTTGCCGAAGTTTACTGCTCGGAGAATGTCGGTTTAGAAGTGTCGGCTGGTTTCTTCGTTGCGAAAGAAAGCTTAACGCCGAGGGTAATCAGGCTGGAGCAGTTCTCACGTGCTACAGACGTTGTCGGACGTTCTATTTTCGTTGATTGTTTATCCGTACACGGGCTAATAAGGATATCGTTTCACCGATTGGAACATCTCTGTCGGTGAAAATAAGGTAACAGCACTATTTGTTAAATTATTAGCTGTTTACAGTAAGTGCGATAAGAGGATCGACTTTTACTTGAAAAAAGTAGGCTCAAAAATGTATAAAAGAAAATTGCTCGGCAAGCGACAACTTAAGTGAATAAAAATTTGCTGCCGGGGACGTACTCCTTCGAAAGAACGGCGAGCTTTTTCAGGGACAATTGAGGCTTGCCGAAGTTTACTGCTCGGAGAATGTCGGTTTAGAAGTGTCGGCTGGTTTCTTCGTTGCGAAAGAAAGCTTAACGCCGAGGGTAATCAGGCTGGAGCAGTTCTCACGTGCTACAGACGTTGTCGGACGTTCTATTTTCGTTGATTGTTTATCCGTACACGGGCTAATAAGGATATCGTTTCACCGATTGGAACATCTCTGTCGGTGAAAATAAGGTAACAGCACTATTTGTTAAATTATTAGCTGTTTACAGTAAGTGCGATAAGAGGATCGACTTTTACTTGAAAAAAGTAGGCTCAAAAATGTATAAAAGAAAATTGCTCGGCGAGCGACAACTTAAGTGAATAAAAATTTGCTGCCGGGGACGTACTGCTTCGAAAGAACGGCGAGCTTTTTCAGGAACAATTGAGGCTTGCCGAAGTTAACTGCTCGGAGAATGTCGGTTTAGAAGTGTCGGCTGGTTTCTTCGTTGCGAAAGAAAGCTTAACGCCGAGGGTAATCAGGCTGGAGCAGTTCTCACGTGCTACAGACGTTGTCGGACGTTCTATTTTCGTTGATTGTTTATCCGTACACGGGCTAATAAGGATATCGTTTCACCGATTGCAACATCTCTGTCGGTGAAAATAAGGTAACAGCATTGTTTCTTAAATTATTAGCTGTTTACAGTAAGTGCGATAAGAGGATCGACTTTTACTTGAAAAAAGTAGGCTGAAAAATATATAAAAGAAAATTGTTCAGCAAGCGACGACTTGAGTGAATAAAAATTTGAGAAATAGTGCGACATTCTCGCATAGAACTTCCGAACTAATCGAAATCATTGATTTCCGGATCGTTTCTTTTCGGATTACCGATATCATGAAATTGTTTCTATGGGAAATGTTTAACACCAAACCTATCGAACTCCGAGACGAGAGACTGAATTTATTTAAATTCTTCGCCATTTTGATTGCAACGTAAGCTTCTGCGTTGGAACGTATACAAACGTTTCTTAAGAGACACGGTCGTCGTAATGTCAACAATTTGTGAATAAATAGTGTGAGACCGAGGATAACCGCGACGGTAGGTTTACCGTTAAGTAAACATCTCCATTCAGGCGTATATTATAATCGTGCCAAGTTCGAATAAATCCGATCTTGTCATTGCTATAAAACAATATATTAGGGGGACCGGAAAGTAATGTCGTTTCTGCGCATATTTATCTGTTTGAATTTAATGTAAACAAACGACATAACTTTCCGGTCCCCCTAATACATTACCCGCGTTCAGAGGGCTCGATCGCCGCGGGATTAATTTTCCAGGCATAACGGAAACAAGACCATGAGGAAGAAGTGAAAACGTTCGCAGAAAGTCGCTAAAGAGACGTGCTCGATGATCCCCTGAGTCTGAAAGATGGCCTATTTCTGTAAACGCTAAGCCCCGCGAACTTCTTAGAAAAGTCAGGATGAGCAATACAGCTACCGTTGAATAGTGCCAGCTGCGATAAATGCGTACTGGTTTTCACGTTCAAGGCGCCGTCCGATAGTCAACCAGCTGTCAACGACCGCTACCAGACGCCCTCGCCGAGAATGGCAAGACCATTCTCACGACAGTGAAACTGTCGCTCATGGTCGACCAGCGCCGAGCACATCTTGCCTTTCCGAACTTGGCTCGCGATTCTATTAGTTCTGCCGAGGGCCGAGGATGCGTTTAAACTCGTATAAAGTGGCGTTTCGTCTCTTCCATGCGACCGTTCCTGATAGCGCGGCTCCGATTTTCTGTCACAGCTGATCGACGCTCCTTTGTCTCCGAACGATTCTCACGCGACAAAGATAATTTACATTTCAGCCGTTTATTTTGAAAGTGGCGTAAGTCACTTTACCGTAATGAAAAGTGGTGATTTTTTAATGTTTATACGAAATTATTTGTACTGAGAAAAATATCAGTATCCTGAGATAACAAATACAAGTAAATCTTCTCGAAAGTTAGCATCCGTATTTTTAAACGTGTTCAAACGCAAACCCTTAAATATATCGACTTAAAAACAAAGTGACTTGTGCCATTTTCAAAATAAACGGCTCATTTATCGCGTGGCAATCTTTAAACTCTGTTGTTTTAAACAGCCAGGAAATTTGACTTTCCTATCGTCGATATTTAACCCTTTGCGCTCGAAGCTATCTTAATTATATTTTAAACATATTTTATGATCTACAGTGTTTCTATTTTATATGATTTATATGATTTATATGATTTAATGCGATTTATGCGTATGAAAGCCTATTATTGGCAAGTACAAAACTTGCAATTTTAAGAGTCTTTTAGATATAAACGAGTCCGATGCTGTTACAATTATTTCGAAAAATAGTATAGCAATTTTTAGTGGCGCCTCAGAGTCGCCACTCGAGTGCAAAGGGTTAAACCGCAAATTGAAGATTGGAATACCGTAATCGAAATTAATTTATCGGAAACAACTATATGGCTGCTATTCGCGTGTTTTCAATTAGAAATCAAATTCTGCCGTTATCGATATCTAAAGACGGAACGGCTACATCTAACTGTTCGTTATATTTTCATTTTGATAGAATTTTCAGAATCATGTATTATCGTTCTTCTCGCATTTTTATACAGAAATTTCGGTTCGAACGACGCGTAAGTCTATTACGAAACGAACTCAGCTTTACTGAGAAATTATCGTTTCTTCTAGATCGGAGGAGAAAAAAATGCTGTCAGTTCAGTAAACGTCGATAAAATCCAACGGAAAAAATTGCGCACGTATCTTGAAACGTGCAAGAATGTGTACATAAAGCGACGTAAAGTTTCATCGATGTTTCGCGTTCTAAAAAAATTGCCGAATATGCAATATTCGAGGAGCAACACTCGATGCTCCCGGCCTCAGGTATTCTTGGCGCCAACTTGGTCCCAGTATGCCGCCGTGCGCTCATCTCGACCATCGTAATTTGCGTCTTTCGAATATGCTTGAGAAACCCCGAGCGTCGGTAAAACTTCATGGTGTACATCACCGGTGTGAATGGTCCCCGCGTCAAGGTCCCCGATTCCGATTATAATCGATTGAATCCCGCGGAATAGATCGCGTAATGAAGCTACGTAATGAAGAAGTAAGAGCCGCTCGATCACGGCCGGTTACTCGAAAAAGAATACTAATGACCGGTGGTTTTCAGGTCGGTGTGCCAGGCGTATCGGTGTAACGACGATTCGTTACAGCCACGGAGAAGGTATCTATCTCTGTGTGCGGGGTGCAGACCGCGCGGTAGCGTTGGCATCCTGACCTAAGGCTCTTACTTACACGACGACCTCGCCGCGCTAAGGTGATTTCCTGATGTACGCTTTTCTCTGACATTGCCAGTTACTTATTGAGAGAACTGGGCACCGGCGGTATAGAAAAGAGAGCCACAGACAGCGGGCCCGGGATTTATAGCATTCTTCGATGCGACCTTTGCCGCGGATAAATTTGAGGCGAACGCGGCTGCGTGCCGCCGCGACACGCCGCGATAACCCCGCCGACGAAGAGGACACGCGTGTTTCGTCAATGATGAATACGTGAGCACCTTGAGGAGTCGGGGGGGAAGAAGAACCTTGGGGAACGTCGCCGATAACGCTGTACCGCTATCTAGCCGGAGAATAATCGCTGCTGCGACCGGCCGTCCGCGAATCGATGCCGGCGACGACCTTGACCACCACCATAAGGGTCAACTGGCGCAGAATTTTCGTGTCTCGTACTTCACACCCCGTAAGTCATATCCCAGGGAATCCGTGAACACATCGCCCAGCCTGCTGCGATCCCTTCGACGAGTCGGACTTTTCTTATTTAGACCGGAGCCATTCAAATTCTGGCTGCAACTTTTGCGATGCAAGCCGCATGCCTTGCAACCTTCCTGGCCGCTTCTTTTGCTTCTCTTCGCGAAGAAGCGAGAATGCTGCGTACGCTTCTCGGAAATACTTGCACGGTCGATCCGAGGATCTTCGCTCGTTTCTGTTCGATAGCTTAAAGCTAACCTGCGATATTGTACGAGAACGACGAGATTGTATTTGTTTAGATTTTATAATTTTGACAGTGATGAAATCGAAGATTTGAAACCGATCGTTTTACCAGCTGATACATTGTGAAGCCATGAGAAGGAGTTAATTATTGTTATACAGTAAATTCTCACTAATCGACGCTCAGATTTTACACAAAAATGGACAATTTGAGAAGAAGAGATTGTTGTTGAAGAGACAGTTATTGACAATCGATAGAAACGAGCCGCGAGGCTCGAACAATCGTATCTCTTCTTCCCAAATTATCAATTTTTGTGTACAGTTCGAGCTTCAATTAGGAAGAATTTACTGTACTAATTTAACCTTATCAAAATATTATTAGAAGCAATAATCTATTTTCTTTAGTATCTGTTTCTCACAATCATCTTGGACAAATTTTACTTCGTATAAAGATCGTCAGACCAGTCAGTAGCAAATAATTTCATATTCAACGATCCCTCGCTCCCTTGCCTAAGTTAAGACTAAACTAAAACGATCCGCGATCAAAATTCTCCGCGTCTCTATGCCTTCAATTCGGAGCCAATTTGTCAACTGTACAAACACCCGCGGCATTGCAGCACCTATTAGAATCGTAGCACAAGTGAGAAAAGGAAGGGCGTGCTCGGACAGCTAAAAATCGCAGATCAAAAGAAAATCCCGACAATTCGATCGGGAACATCACGAGACCGCGACCCGGCGTTCCGCGAGACACGGGTCCAGAAATCGCGCCGCGCCCGGGGATCCCGCAGAAAAACCCTTGACCCCGGAGCTCGAACGAAAGTAAACCCATCCTGCTTCCCATGACCGAGTATCTTCATGATCCGCTTAGATCGGGTTCAAGAAAAATCGCGTGCTGAAGAAAGTTCGATGGAGGCACCGTTAGCGCGATTATCTGGCGATCAAAAGCGGCGAAGTCGGGTTCGAGTTCGCGAGCACAGGGTCCTAGGAGAGGAGAGGAGAGGAGAGAAGGAGCACACGGTACGCGTGACGGCGAGGAGGATAGACAACAGTGGGTCGAAGAAGAGGCTAGCTGAAGTAAGAGGCAGACGACGACGACGACGAAGAGGAAGAAGCAGAAGAAGAAGAGGAAGCAGAAGGAGAAGAAGTAAAGAGAAAGGAGGAAGAAGAAGAAGAAGAAGAAGAAGACGAAGAAGCTGGAAACTTAACGCTCGTGGTACCGCGGCCACGCCGTCGCTATATTGGCGGAGGAATGGTTATGGTGCCCGGCCCACGCAATCCGTGGGTCATGGACCATGATCTATGGAACTCTCCGGGCATGCCCCGTTATGCGCTAAAGTGCAAACTTGTTAGTCATAGAGAGTTGCTCGATGTCGATGAGACAACGCGGGCTGCCGAGGGGCTGCCTGTGCCCTCGACAGCGGCGCATCGACGCGCGGAGACGAAGAAAGCTCACGAGCTCCGAGTCCCCCCAGGCCTCCTTCCTCCTCTCTCTGGCTTATTCTGCCTCGTTCTGCCTCGTTCTGCCTCGTCCTGGCTCCGTTTCTATCGCGGCCGACACAGCCGCCGCCTGCTAGCCTTTGCACACCGGCACAGAAACACAGACCGCATCTCCGTGACACGACGACCGTGGGTCGCGGGGATGCCGTTATGCCCTAAAGTGTAGTTCTCCTTCCTCCTTTGCTCTCCACCCTCCTCTCTCTCTCTCTCTCTCTCTCTCTCTCTATTTCTCTTTCTATTTCCTCGAGCGACTGGCTCCAGCTGTGCCTCCGCGTCCTCTTACCTGCTGCTCGGCTCCCCTAACCGCTCGAAGGCTCATCAAGCTGCACCGTGATTCCTCCCGGTGCGTGAGCGACGTGACAATTGTGTCGCTGTGCGAGGGCGAACGCTATTTAACGGCGGACGATTGTCACGGGCGATCTGTTACGCGCCAGTTTCGGCAGGACTGGTCAGGTGGATAAATGGAGAATATGGTGACGCTCCAGTTACGATGGGGAGACGGTTCTCTTTACGCATTTCGATCAGTTGGCTGTTGCAATCTCTTTAATCTTCGTATTTTGATTTTTAACAGGCGTTATCGCGATATTTTCTGCAAAGCAACGCGCGTACTAAATAAATATCTCGTAAATAAGAGAGAAAAACAATGAGACGTTTATTCCGATTTTTAACGAGTGTCGTTGCGATATTTGCCGTGAATACCACAAATATAGAAGAAATAACACGTAAATGTATCTTCACGATCCGAATAATTGTGAATTGAAAAATAACTGACTCGTCATTTTGACGGGTTCCGTCATTCGAATCGTATTAGTCACACCTACATTGTACTAGTACTAAAAATCGTATAAAAATCGTGGTAGATCAAATTTCGTTAACAGTAAAATACAACAGTTTAACAGTATCCACAATTTTCTAAATATCGACAATTTTTTAATGGTTTAATGTTCGCGAATGCTACGATCGATCGCGCTGCAAACGAGCACAATAGACACGAGTTACGCGTTTCCATTGCGTCGCGTCACGAAAGATCGAATATACGAGCCGTGTGCACGGACCTCTGACATCTCGTGTCTCCCAATTCCTACGAGAAGCTGCGAGGCACGCGAAAACCAGTCGATTGTTCTAATAGCTATCACTGCTCGCCAAGGTAGCACCGTGAACATCCACTTTCACGAAGTAACGCGTGTAACACGAATGCACGCGGGGACAAAGGAGCCGTGAATGATCGGAGAATCGAATCACAGGATACTTATGGCACGGCACCGGCCACCCCTTTGTTCGGTATTTCAATATCGAGTGGCGAGATCTTTTCATCTTCCACCGGCCGTCATCCCATTATCGGGATCGGGGATCTCGCGCGGACTCGCGACGACACGCCTCGATTCCGCGTAAAGTTCTTAATTGGAACGGGTCGCGCGTTGCCGATGTCAATTTGCACGGTCTGTCATCGCCTGCAATTAATCGACCTGCCGTGAGACCATTCGCAACATTAGCATCCCACCGACGGGACAGGAGAGGATCATCGGACAGGTTCAAGTGCACCGAGAGTTCGGTCCACGGGGAATCCACGAAGAAGAAAGTCATTATCTCTCCTTCCGTTCGACTTCGCTTCGAATTGCTCAAGAGGATGAATAAGTTTTATAATTAAGAGGAGCGTTTGATCGATGACAAATAAATCCGCGTTGTAATTTCCCTAACACCCGGTGCAGCAAAAAGCGATCCCGCGTTATACATATACCTTATAAACGTAATACGACTGTTTATTCGTATTTTCCGGTGAATATTAAATAGTTTCCCGCCTGTAAACGCGTTCTTATCGGACAATGGAATTTATCTGAAACTCTCGGAGCACGCACTCGAGGAAAGAATTAATCGAGGATCGCTGTTCGGGAGAGAGAATAGGAAATAACTGAAATATCGTCCGAAGCGTTATCAAACTGGTCCGTAATTAGAAAATTAACCTTGACCGTTCCAGAAATCAATTTACTCGTTAAGATTCGAGATTTATCCGGCAAGATACGGCTGGCACCGTGGGGAAACTGGATTTTTCTATGGGAATGAACTGCCGACTCTGCGTTCAACGGCAATTAGAAGGAACGGAACTAATAATTTAACTTTTTATAGTCTGTGAAGCAGCTAAAGCGCAGATTAAGATATAAGCATTCTTCTCCCGGTACAGATAACAGAAATAAATTTCCATTCGTTCGTATAATTAATTACGCTTTAAAGAATTCCCATTGTTCTGGAACGCGGGTGCTTCTAATTCGAGAGCGTTCCGGCGACTTCCTCCGAAACGATCTCCGCTAAAAAGCCATGAAACTCTTTATATCGCGGGCGACGCTAAACTCTGAAACTCTTCTGCGCTCTGTTTAATGAACTAATCCGGAATAAAAAAGCGATCAAAACGAACAGAGAATCAGGATCGTTGCGGCCTGCGTACGTTAAGCAGATCCACCGGTTAACCGGATGCCGTTCCCAAGATCGATATCTCGCGCTTTGATTAATTATTGTATTTGCGTATCATCAGGGGCGTGGACCGCAATTAACAGTTTCAACATCGGCCGATGGTACACGTATAATCGCGGACAGATGCTTCGCGAACTGTGCCGCAAATAAAGCGGATCCGATCGATCGTACTAACAAAAAAATCGTTCCGTGATCTCTTTGATTTGCAAAGCCGTTCCATTTGCCTTGTATCATCGCGTATTTAACATTTATCAAGATTTGCGAAATAAAATCATGTCGAGCCTAAACGCTTCCCCTCGGGCGCAACGCGAGCCAATCGTTGAGAATCACTGATGCGCCCCGCGCGTACCTCATGGAATTATTTTATTTTCTTAATTGGAAACAAAATCCGCGGTGTAATTTCCTTTAATGATTTCCGCATGGGGGAAGGTATGCATCATCGCGCGTAGCAAGTAGATTTTACCATAATCTCGGAGTTCCTAAATCAATTGAGATATAACCACGAAATTCATGGTGTGCCTGAGTGCTCGCATCGAATTTTATGTGAACGTGTTCAGATGTCTATATGCACATTGTTGTATAAATACGTATATACATATATATATCATTTCATTCTGAACACTGTGTAGAAACATTCCCTGCGAGAAATATTCGTGTATCTTTCGCAGCCGCGATGCAATGAATATTTTAAACGAGAATTTGAACCTCCTTCGAGATTTTATTCCTTCATCAGCAAGCACGGCAAGCTAATTAATAGACTTTTATGCAAAATTAGATGGACATTTATTTCGTTTCTTAGTCGTTTCAACGAGCTGAATATAGTGCAACAGTATTCTGAAATTGTTCAACTGTTTCTCGGGTTTTATATTCGATTGCTTTTTTATAAACGCAGAAATCAATTGAAATAAACGCAGAAAATCCGCGGTCTACTAATTAGACGCCACAATTCAGAAATTTCATAGGGTCCAGGCAATCTCACAAAGCAACAGAAAATAGAGGCTACTTGCCAACACCAAATTATAATGTTTAATAGTTCAGTAAATGCGGAGAAATTTAGTGCGAGTAAAGAAATTTTGAACGAGCGTAAAATTTGCATCGCGCGCATAAAAATTGGCAAAAAACGAGTCCAGACAAAGAGACAAAGAGCAGAGAAAGGACGCTGACGTCTGTTCGCGCGCAGAGATCGAGCGAACCGCCATTAATAAGCCATCAAAAGTGTGAACGTATATTCCTGGAAAAGAGTGATCAAGAGATCGCCGGATCGTTTTCTCAACCAGTTTCCCTCCCCGAGCGGCGTTACCTGACGAATAAAACCACGAAAACTGTGTCACGATGGAAAACAAATTGTCTGCACGTTCTCGGGCTACCCGCCCGCCCCCTGTCATCCAGTCAATCGACGCGGCGTGATTACGGCCGATGATTAATTGGCTATCAATAACAACCGCGCGCGCGATAGAAATATAATGCGGCCGGATTTTATCTCGATCACGGGATCTAAATAGCTTGACCGGCAACCATTCACCGGCGCCGCGAGAGATCTCGCTTGTCGATCCGCATTTTTTATCGTATCAGCCCCGTTATCATCGATATTGTTCACGTTATTGAATTGACAGGACCGCAATGCCGCGTGGGTGCCGCCGATAGCCATCGTCCGCTCTGCGGATTGCGAAGATGCATCTTTCAATCTGCAACCATCGTTTCAATAGCCACAATTTTCTCTCGCGCGTCCGATAAATTTGTAGCCGTCGTATCCGGAATCGATCGGCGCGCCGTTTCTATTTCGCGAATGAAGAATGCCAGTAAATTTTGAACACCGTGAATAACGCGTTTCTCGGTAGAAGGTGGATAAAATTATTTTATCGGCCGCTGATCACCCGCGTTTACGGCAAATGCCGAAGCTGAACTTCCTGATGCGTTTCACGGAAATGGTGCTTGGTTGTTCTCGAAGACTTTTCAGCGACGATACCGATTTTCGAAGCGTCGATTTTCACAGGTCATTGTCTAAAGACCAAAGAAATTTTGCTCGGTTCGCTAAAATATATCTTATATTCGAAATCAATTATAAACGATTCTTTTTATTTTCCGAATAGACAAATCGGTGCGGCAACATATCCCACAATGGCACCTCCGGGATCCCGGGAATGGAATAAAAATTGAAAACCGGTCGTGTCGGAGGGTCCGGTAGCTCCTCTGTTTAAAATATAGAGTAGCCACCCAGGGAATCATCGTTCACATCGCCGCCGCGATTCCAAGATAAGGGGATCATCAAGCTGGTAGAAATGCCGGGTAATTGGTTCCGAATGACATGTATTTCATGTAAATCGCGCTTGTCATTAGCAAGAGGAAGTCCAGGAAGCCTATAATAAGGTGTCAAACCCCGGAGGCTGATTAATAATATCGCCAGAGAAATCGATATCGATGTTCTATGATTGATACATCGAACTCGGGCGTTATCCCTGAAGACATCCTCATTGGATGTTCTTCGACATCTAATTTGAATCAATTGAATCTTCCCTCGAACGGTAGTTGCGGCCTGAACGAATCATAAACCTTATTTTTACTACTCTCGAATGCCGGATACTTAGAAACCTTGTCCGGAGATACTGTTTTAGAAAACTGGCATGCGTGTCTGGTCGTGACTGACGGACTCCATTTGAACGAAGGAGCGTAGACCGTAGGGTTATTATTTTTTTTCTTTTTTTTTTGATAAATCGATGAAGTTAAAACAGTGTTTTAATAATGGAAGAGTCAACGTAATAAAATCTATTGCTGTATTTCTAGAATGGAAAGTATTTAAGAAGAATTTGGATATAAGTGGAAATGAAAATATTTTTCACGTTGGCCAGAATGGAATCAAATTTTTAGTGGAATTTATTTTATTTTAGTGCATATGTTGAATTTATTGTGCAAAGAATGTTGCAATTGTCATGCGAACGATTTTCGAAACAGCAATGCTATAGACCGTGAACAATTTGTTACTATTAAAAACGTGACGACTTCCAATGTTTGAAAATAATTCGAGCAATTTGAGCAATTAAGTTTGTGAATATGATTATTTAAAACTGTAACATACTGCATGATAATTAGAGAATTCATAGCTTCTCTTTGACGACATTTTTATCATACTTTATAAAGATGATGTTATTCAATACGGTAAATACAGCGGATATAACTGCGCACGCTAGTAATACCAGTATCGAACATGTTAAAAAAAAGCTATTTAAGCATCCCTACTAGAACAATACCCTAAAAAACAGCACTGCATGCAATCATCGCAAAAACATCTGGAAAGACATGCCGACAGTGCGCTGTTCCTTTTCGCAGCAGCTTCGTCGAATCTAACAAATCTTCGCAAAACCGCCCTAAAGCAGAGTGGTAAAACAGTGGAAACCCGGATTTGCCCATAAACCGAGAAATGGTTCGCCACCCTCGCGTATCAAACAATCGCGGAGCCGGCGGGCGTGCGCGGCCGATTCCGCAGCTGCCAACAGGAAATCGTTTTCTCCGGGCAATTTCGAGCGCGGCTCTCTCGGCAAAGTAGCTTCGAATTCGCGGGGCAGAGCGAGGGAAAAATGGGCAATCGTATCCCCGAACAACCGTTGAACGAGCAGGAGAGCTTCGGTGGCCGAGCGGTGGCCGAGCGGTGACCGGGTGACTATGCAATTTTAGCGGCGGAATTGAGATTACGGGGTTAAAACGGATGCTCTCGAAAGAGCGGCCGGGTGGTTTAATCAACGGCTAGGCCATCGCCGGCCATCCTGGGCTGGTCCCGGTTGCAGTGCGTGCACCCAGAAAACCGATACACGTTCGGGAATCGAAAGAGGAAGAGGAGCTAAACCGAACGCGAACCATCCCGACCGACGAACGAACGAACGAACGAACCGAACGAACGCACGGGAGCCTGAACGAGCAAACAGAGTTCGTAAACACATCAGCGGCCACGGCAGCGGACTTAATAAGCAGCCCACGGTATTATAGATGATCTCTTTATTGACCGCCATAAATCAGAGTTAAGAGCAGGCATTATTACTACCGAGTACATTATCCAGTACGTCAAGAACCGGTGATAGAGTGGGGCTCGACCCGCCTCGGCAAAGACACCTCTCTCCCTGGAAGAATGATGCGCGGGGAACAGGTAACTCGGGAACCTACGGGAATGCGAAAAAACAAATACGGCCGAACTCTGTTTAAACGGAGGAAACTCGACCGGGGAACGTTGTCGATTCGACTGGTGGGACTCCGATCGTCCGGACGTCGTTTCTCTCCGGGAGCTCAGCGGATCGGAAAAGTGTTTGCACGCGTCCGCTTTCGGTTATGGTGATCGCAGACGAGCATCGAAATGATGTAACGTGGACCGTCATTTCTCTCCCGCGTTGCCCATCGGCTTGAGAACGAAAACGGACGAATTGGGAAGAGGAGATATACACGTCGTTGAGAATCGGCAACTGCAAAAACGAGCCGTAAGGCTCGGGGAAATCGTGTCTACTGTTCCCAAGTTGTCCGTTTTCGTTCTCAAGCTGAGGGACAACGCGAGAGAAATCACTGTACTGTTCACTGCCCAGAAATAACATATTCGATTACCTTGGTAAATTTGTAATTTATCGACATTCGCCGATTCTTTTAATATTTCTACGTCATTACTTACGTCATTTTATCTAGTTATCGTTATCTTTCTACGTCATTTTATCTATTCTTCTCCGTCATTTTCAACCGTTCCATCGCGTAAACGACGACGCGTTAAACGTAAGAACAATCCGCCGAAATATTTCCTCGAAAATCGCGACGTTACGAAAATTACAGTAATCTCTCCCTAATTAACGCTCAGATTGTCCACAAAAATGTACAATTTTGGAAAAGCAGATACGATTATTGGAGCTTTGTGGCTCGTTTTTTCTGGCCATCGATCGTCAACAACTATGAAAACGAGTTGCAAGGCTCGAACAATCGCATCTCCTCTCCCAAAATTGTCCATTTTCGTGCACAATCCGAGCGTCGGCAAGGGAGACATTACTGTATTTTGCACCTCCGGCGATCCCGAAGAAACGCTTTTTTCCACTGCACCGAATTCCGCGGACACGGCGCCGAGAAGTAAAATGAAATTCCTGGACGCCTATCGATTCCGATTATCCCGCGAGAAAAAATTGGTGTGCGAGAAGGGCTGCGAATCGGCGGGAGGGGTGGTTGGCAGAGGGGAGATGAAGATCGGCGGAAGATTCGTCACAGGTTGATCAGCCGTGGTCTCCGAGCTTGAAACGGCTATCAGGGTCCATCGACAGGCAACAGGAATCCAGATAGTCATGGCACGGTGCATACGTGCAGTCGGTCGTTGAAGATGGTTGGGTTCTGGTCCGAGGCTGCGGTGTCCAAGGGTGTCCTTGAAGCGGGCGGGGTCGTCACTCGAGGGCCCGCAGGTAAACGACCATCAGAATCCATGTGTGTTAGCAGTCGAGGCCTTATAGCGTATCTTACACTCGTACTACTTAACTTTCTGCATCTGTATATGTGACGCGTTGTTCTGCCTCCTTCCTTCTTGCACCCTCTCCTCTCCCTCCCTGCCGATCCCTCCGTCGCCCCGTTCCCGCGTTCCTCGCCTCTTTCCGCGCCTCTCTTTCTGGCTCGCGTCGCGGATAAAAGAGGCTACTGGCTTCTCTTACTTTACAAGTGTTATGAAATGGCAATCCCTCTCCTCCGTCCTCCGCCGCCTCTCCACGTTCCTCCGCCACCTTCGTCCCCGCGTCGCGCCGTTCTCCGCGGACGGCACCAATTTATAGGTTTAATTACCACGTCGTTGCGCACGTCGACGCTCGTTCGAGATTACCAGAAGTAATCTCTATGAACCGGCGAGAGGGAAGCGCTCCAAAAACGAAACATTATCTCTCCGGTGATCAGCGCTCCTCCATCCTTCGGCGGCGGAAGTCTGCGGCCGTCAAGGTCGCCTCGACGCGAATTTCATCGCGTCGATTATCGCGGATCTCGGTCGCGTTCCGCGGAAGATCGATCGTCGACGCGTCCGCGAAACATTAACGCGGAGTCGAAGATATCGCGTCGAGACGGCAAAATGAGAACGGAAAGTTCGCGAAAGCCGCGACGAACGCCGAAACGACGCCCTAGCGTCCTTGAAGCGGATCCGTGCTACCGGTCACCGGAGTCTCTAAACAATCGCGCGAAATTCAGCGACGCGCCGTGGACCATTAATTACCGAACGCCGCGGAGGCCGGCTCTGTCCCCGGCCGAGGTATCATCAGCGCGCTTTCGTAGCGCCAGATAAAGACGCATCCGCGGGCTTCGTGATAAATGCGGCCGGCGATATGACGAAGAGTATATCTGTGGACGCGTATGGAAACAGTTCGAGAAAGGGCATGTTGCGATGGAAGTCGTCCTTGAGAGCATATAACTCAAAGGAGCAGGACGATGCTCGGTCAGTAATGAGCCAAATCCATTACGGCACTCGCAGCAACAACGCAACATAGCAACACCGTCGGACAGCCCGAAGAGGCCTGCGGGGTCTAACTGCTAGGGGACCCTACCTTCCTACCCTCCCCACCCGTCCTATCCCCCCACGGAACCCTTAGTCACCTCCTTTTCTCTCCCCCTGGAGGACACGGTCTACACGCGTGTCTATGCCACGCACGTATCGCGCGGTAACAACCACCTAACCAATGGCACCAGTTCACTACCAATTCCAATTATAGATCCGTAAGTATATTCTAGGGAACCCGGCGAACTGACATCCCTTCCTACATGCCCCCCTCGTCCGATCCACGCTACCCTGCCTGCTCCACCCATTGCTCCCTCTCTTTCTCTCACTCTTTCTCTCCTTCTCTCTCACTCTTTCTCTCCTTCTCTCTCACTCTTTCGCTCCTCTCTCACTCTTCCTCTCCTTCTCTCTCACTCTGTTTCGCTCCTTCTCTCTCACTCTTCCTCTCCTTCTCTCTCACTCTTTCGCTCCTTCTCTCTCACTCTTCCTCTCCTTCTCTCTCACTCCTTCTCTCCTTCTCTCTCACTCTTTCTCTCTCTCTCTCTTTCTCTCGCGAGCGCGCCTTCTCTCTTTTCACTTCCTGCATCGCGAAACCAATTATGCGCACGGAACCTGCGAGGGTAAATTGAAAAGTTTTAGCCGAACTGTGGATTCAGCCGCGGTTCGAACTGGCTAACGAGACAGCATGGAAATGCGACGTCGACGCGTTTCCCGAACGCCGCGATTTCGTCTTTATGCTGCCGTGGCGGTGGCACGCGTTTTTGGAATCGAGGGGAGCGACACGAATCCGCGGAAGATACTGTTTCAAATTTTGTATGCAACGAACGCGACTGAGTTCTGAGGAAATAGCAGCAACATCGAAGGTAAAGATAACTGTCGAGAGTAGCGAAGGGTTTTCTTCAACGAGGATTCGCAGAAAATTCGTATCGTGACGTAGTTATTTCGATAAATCAATATGTTTACCAACGAAAATATTTCAATAGATAATTCCAAAGATAAATTCCAGCTTCCCGGTGCCGTTTCGTCGACGGCGTCGCCTCGATTTCACGAGATACGGTAATGTCTCTCTAACTGATGCTCGGATTGTCCACAAGAATGGACAATTTAGGAAGATAAGACACGATTATTCGATCCTTGCGATTCATTTTTATAGTCACAAATCGTCGACAACTATAAAAACGAGCTGCAATTTTCTGCACAATCTGTGCGTCAATTAGGGAGACATTACTGTACCACGCTTCGTGCACGTCGGCGAACGTGTTAATTGCAATTACGGGTTCGCGAATTCAATTTCACGGAGTCATCTGAATTTGAAGGATGATTTAGCCCCGCCGCTGTTCGGGGCATTCGCGAAATGATCTCGCGGCCGACACCTGACGGTTCCATAAATCAGAAAACTCGGGGAGCATTCAAAAAGCCGCGTCAGGAGGCATCAAGGGACGGCGGCTGCAAAAGGAGCAAACCGGCGGCAACGGACGGATCCGAGACTCTTTTCAGACAGCGAACAGTCCGATCGAAGCGAAACGAGCGACGACCGATAAATTCCGTCAAGAACCGGCTGCGCGGCGCGAATAAATCACCGGGCCGAACAGCGAGAACTATAAGGGAACACCTTTTTGCGTGGCCGCGACCATAAATCCCGGCAACGATCCGATGCCGAGTATATATCGATACCGATTTTACGACTATCTGGTATGACGCGTCGCGGACTCAGCCGCGCTACAATTAAACGTACCTGCAAGGTATCCGCAAGGTCGTTACCTACCAAGACACCGGGTACACGGAGGAGGATGACGCGTAGCTAGCGATGGGATTGAGTTCGACATCTTTGCACGTCGCGCGGATATTCGAGCTTCTAAATCGTGAATTCCAAAATGGTGAAACTGATGAAACCAGCTGCAATATTTTCAGCTGACTTCAAAATTCGATAGAAAAAAGATAGTTAGTTGTAAGTCTGGACCAGTCGACTTCTGGATCATTTAGCGTAGACGAATCAGTTCCTCCATCTTGCGAAAATATATTTATTGCACATAAATAATAAACGAAGAATTATTTGAAGCTAATGACTGACGAAGGCAGCAATATTCAACTGACTTCAAAATTCTATAGAAAAAAGATAGTTAGCTGTAAGTCTGGACCAATCGACTATTAGGTCATTGAGCGTAGACGAATCAGTTCCTCCATCTTGCGAAAATATATTTATTGCACATAAATAATAAGCGAAGAATTATTTGAAGCTAATGACTGACGAAGACGGCAATATTCAACTGACTTCAAAATTCTATAGAAAAAAGATAGTTAGCTGTAAGTCTGGACCAATCGACTATTAGGTCATTGAGCGTAGACGAATCAGTTCCTCCATCTTGCGAAAATATATTTATTGCATATAAATAATAAACGAAGAATTATTTGAAGCTAATGACTGACGAAGACAGCAATATTCAGCTGACTTCAAAATTCGATAGAAAAAGGATAGTTAGCTGTAAATCTGGACTAGTCGACTTCTGGATCATTGAGCGTAGACGAATCAGTTCCTCCATCTTGCGAAAATATATTTATTGCATATAAATAATAAACGAAGAATTATTTGAAGCTAATGACTGACGAAGGCAGCAATATTCAGCTGACTTCAAAATTCGATAGAAAAAGGATAGTTAGCTGTAAATCTGGACTAGTCGACTTCTGGATCATTGAGCGTAGACGAATCAGTTCCTCCATCTTGCGAAAATATATTTATTGCACATAAATAATAAACGAAGAATTATTTGAAGCTAATGACTGACGAAGGCAGCGATATTCAGCTGACTTCAAAATTCGATAGAAAAAGGATAGTTAGCTGTAAATCTGGACTAGTCGACTTCTGGATCATTGAGCGTAGACGAATCAGTTCCTCCATCTTGCGAAAATATATTTATTGCACATAAATAATAAACGAAGAATTCTTTGAAGCTAATGACCGACGAAGACAAGCATGTACGATTTGGTCGCATCACAGCCACCGAATAAAACGAATCTAGCAACCGCTATTGCGATTACGAAGAACTCGCAAGAGAGTCCCTTTTTCTAATGATATTTACCCCGAAGCCCCAGGGAAATCCATAGCGTTCCCAGGGCGGGGAACATCTGTTCCGCGCGTACAGTTTGGGGGATATCTTTTCGAGAAAACCGCGGAGACTGCTTTTCCTCGTGGGAGAACAGTTTATCTTGCAGAGCTGTAAGTGGTGGACCAACAGAGTTTGTTGACTCGATTTTGCCAGTGTAGAACGCCTCCGGAAAGCTACCTTTTAAAGACGCCAAGCCTGAGCCATTAATAAAATAGAAGCGTTCGACTCTCCTCGCAAATGAGCCATGGGATTCAAAATAAATACGAGACTTCCAGACTTTCGAATTTTTCATTTCTCAACCCTTCGTTGACGATCAGATGGGTAGGTCACTTTGAAATTGTACTCTTCGAGATTCTTTGCGTAGAACTGTTGAACACTGTTGAACCATAAACTAATGCGATAATGTCCAAAAAGTGGACGGATACTCGGTCGAAAACGCGAGGACGGGCAGATTACAGAAGGATCGTAATTATCTAATCCCTTTGCACTCGAGTGGTCACTCTGAGGCACCGCTAAAATTGTTGTAGCATATTCCAAGCTAATTTTTACATTAACAAAGTTTACATTTAAAAAATTGTTAAAAGTGTAACTATTATACGAGTCACCTCAAGACTCAATTTCATACGCATTTCAAAATGCACTTTGTCATATAAAATAGAAATACTATAAGCCGGAAAAATTATTTTAGGTTTACGGTTAAAATAGCTTCGAGTGCAAAGGGTTAAAATTTCGTATTACCCAAACGCGTTTCGTATGCGATCCGCCGAATCCAAGTCGATTCATATGCAAATATCATTTATTGTACGTGTCAATAAAGATGAGATCTGTCACTGTAATAGCAAATTTCTATTATCCGAACGTTCATGTTACTCTACTTAGTCTAGATAGTCGAGATTCTACGGTGCTTCGATTTCATGGAACTCCGTACATCGTTGGGTCAAGGTGTGAACAAGCTTGAAGACTTGTTCCAGCAACAGGATTTGGTCCCATCGCTACAAGCAGCGGCATCCGAGGCGCAGGTCCTGGCCGAGAATGGGACGAGACGGTGGCCGGTGGCGCCACGCAATTGTCAATTAACATTTTTACCGCCGTGCAAGAAAACACGAAGTTACGTGCCGGCGTGCGTGGCCACACGGCGAGCTCGACAGGGTTCTAGAGATCACGAGCTGGACTGGGCCGGGCCGAGACGGGCCGAGTCGGGCCCTGCCCGGCAGAAACGAAGAAAACGGAGGCTCGGGCCAGCCGATGGATCGCGCGAGGGAAGAAGAGGGAAACGACAGAGAAAAAAGAGCGAGAAGGCTAAAAAGGAGTCGGAGAGGATACATTTCATTATGATTATGTGCGCAATGGATTGCTAATCGTAAAGCGCCTGTTGACCGCACTGAGTCCAGCCTGTGCCTGGCTCTCTCTCTCTCTCTCTCTCTCTCTCGCTCTTTCTTTCTTTGCTACCAGCGAACCTGTAAGGCTCGTTTTTCACACGTGGGAACGACTGAACCTTTCTGCAACGAGTATACACCGAGGACGAGACTCTATTAGTACTATTAGCATACATCACATATCGTTTTACTCCCCCCGCCCGTTTTTTTATTTCTCTTCACTTTTATTACGTCCTTTTTGGAAACATACCCGACCCCGTTGTATTCTGCGGAATACCGTCGATACGCTGCTGGAGGAAACGGGGTGATACGTCGAGAGTATACTTGGTCTTTATTTCATACTAAGACGCTTTTATGGTACTCGTAATATTGGCTTGCAAAATCCGCAGACTCGAATATTACATTCAGGAAAACCAGTATCGATTTCCAGCCACATTGCAAAAGGCACGCGAGAAAGATACCGGCTAAACGATTAGGGCAACTATCAATTTGCAACGGTCGTTCCGATTTTGGTGAAATTTTATTTGCGATCTTATTTGCAAACCTTTCGCGCCTGTAAACTGTTAATCGCGTTTCACGCGCACAGATTATTCGAAAGAAAGTTATCCAAGCGATCCAGCCGTTTCTGTGTTCGAAATATTCATTAACTATGTGCTTAATTTGCCAAGAGCGTGTAATGGTCGAGCAAAATTGTCCACTATTGTCTCCACGAAGTAATAACAATCATGCCGTCGATTAAAATTCACTTGTAGTTATCGCGATGGAACATCGCGTGTTACAACCACTCTGTTTCCTTATTGTTAAAAATAACAAAGAAAGATTTCGCAAAATTAGACGAGTCGGATGATAGCTCGTGAACAATGTGATTCGATATGGGATTCAAAGACGCTGGCGGTGCACACGACGTACGGTATTAATTGAGTATCGAGGAGTGATTGATCGAGGCCGTTTCACGAAACCGTTTCGAACAAGGCAGAAATCAATGCAGGCCGACGCAAGTGCACCGGGATGCAGCGGAAGCAATCTCGAGGGGGCAAGGCTGCGAACGGTTTCTGATCCGGCTAAGAAGAATAATCCATCATTATGCAATGCGAGGCGATATAATGCATTGGCAACCGTGTTACGTATTTACGTTTGCATTATACGAGAGAAAGAGAGAGAGAGAGAGATGCTGGGGCTTGATTCACGGCGCGACCTTCGATCGGCCGGATCCGCCTTTTTATTTGTTCTGCCACGGTAACGATTCAGTAAACAAGCAAACCGATGAAACTCGCCGAGGCGACCAAGCAATCAAATTTAATGGATAAAAGATGACCGGGCCTCAACCGCGGCGTCGCGCGCTCGTAATTCTGCGACTGTTAATTGCCCGCCGCTAATTACCGTGGAATATTTTTGGAGCAGTTCACCTTGTCTATGAGCGACCTTTCCCCTTATAAGAAGACCACGGATAAGCGCGTCGAGACGCGGGACAAGAAAGAAAATTGATGGAGATGCAACGAACGATCTTCCTGCGGGGTGATTAATTGCGGGACTAATTTTAGAAAGTCCTCCGGGACTTGTTTAATATTGGCCGAATTCGTAAATAAACGATGCAGACTCGTGAACGAGATTCTGTCGGAAAACGAAAAACCAATTTATCATGAAGACGGAATGAAAAATTGATGTTCTTTCGGTGGCATTGTTGGCGGGATCGATAATTCTGTCGTAAAGCTACCGAAGTAAACGCAACGTAACGTATCGGCAGCACTAAAATCTCAATGGTGCAATTAATAATAGAACCGAGACCTATATAGCCAGCAAAGTTACACACGCCGTGAACCCTTTGAGTTACGAATTCCCCGTTATAGCCCAGCTGGGAACCATTAGAACTTTGCTTGCATAATAAACGAGAGAACACGGTAATGTCCTGACGTAATGCGAGCATATAGCGAGCAAGGTTTCTTGGGCGAACTAATGACATATAGGATCAAGCTTTTATGCACTAAATATAGATGACCACTTGTACTACACAAATACCGCGTTAAAAAATTCTATGCGAAGACCTATACATGTAATAAATGTGTGCACGTATTTTTAGAACTTTGGTGCTGGAGAAATCAATTTCTTTCTTTCAAAAATCCTACGATGCCAAATTAGATTGGGATACTTTTATGTAGCAGTTCAATAAAGAAATATTTTCATTTAGATAACGAAAATTCGTTTGGAGAATATTCTGAAGTTGTCAACTTTACAGCACCACAATTTGCCAGGTAACAAAAACGCTGATGCTTCACGGAAACGCGTTAAACCAACAGTGCGCGCGACCTCCGCAGGTATTTACACAAGGAAACATAACAGTTACCAGCGATTCATCGGTCTCCGCGCAAATGTGCTGTTCAGTGGAAACATGGCTGAGAGTTGCACATCGTTCCCTCCGAGTTAAGTGTCGCACGGACACCGATAGAACGAGGAGATTTTGTTTCCAATACATTTTCGTATCTCAGAAGTTCCTACGTAACAATTTATCCGCTGGACTTCATGTACGAAATACATTTATGGTTGGTTCAAATAGCCCCCCGTTCCACCAGATACAGAAACGTGTTCTTTCTCCCGAGAGAGTATTGAGATGCCCGTCTTTCTTATATTTTTCAATAACGTATAAAGTTGTAGTAAAAGTAACTTACCCTATCTTGGTAATCAGCTTTCCATGAACATGTAGATAAGACGTGACGAACCTCTTATTCACCTGGAAGTACAATGACGTGTGTTGATAATGTTATTAATTGAGAAGAAAATCACAGAAATCGTAATATTTAGACAATTTCCGTACCTCGACGCTACTTAGTTGCGCCAAGTCTTCTAAATCACTGTGAGACAATCTCGCTTCATTGGCAGTGGCTGCGGTAGTTGTACGACGAACTCGTCTACCACCAGGATGAACCCAAATTTCTCTTCTCAATCCACCCCCGACATTGTTTGCTCCTTCTTTCTCTTTCATTCTGGCCCTTTCCTTCCACTCCCTCTCTTCTTTTCGCTTCCGTTCGGTTGACTCATACTATTGGAACAGATGACACAATCAATTTCAAGAAAAACCACCGTACCCCTGGTTTTATTGAGAACAGCATGGTGCATAACGTAAATGAGAGGTCGTTCTATTAGTTCTTTTTTACAGGATCTAATATCCGTAATGCAATGACCCCTAAAATCTCTCACATACTAAGATGCAGACATTGTACATTGGAAAATGTTTGTACCTTTTTTTATTGGCGACTATGTATAAAAGTTGCATGCTAACATTTTGTGCAATGTAGTGCTGATAACTAGTAGAGACGGTGCATTAGTTTACAGCTAACGATCTAGCAGTATGCAGCGTACTAACTTCTCAACTATGGTTCTATGTTTCTTTTTGTAAGAACTAATTTACGCCGGGGGTATTACCATTTAAGATTGTGCTATGAATCAATTTCATTCAAGCATAGCAGGATTCTCCTTCTGATCATTATTGCTATCTGGGAAATATACATGTAATATGTTCAACTATAAGCGTGCGGAGAGATCCATGTTGCGCGAGAAAATTGATGGAAAAAAGTCTATTTGTACAAAATAAATAGTACACATTAAGCAGCACGTAGATGAAGGAACTGATCTAAGCTTCGGTTAAGATGTCTAAGGAAGTCACACCAAGTATCGAAATTTACTTACATAATGTAGATACTGGCAGCAAAACAGAATCAAAATATTATTAAAGTTAGTATCAATACAACCATATTCGAAAATTGTCTGTACGTTTACTGTACCTTTTTCCTGTTTTCATCGAAAAGTCCTATTAAACTCTCCCTCGCAGATTGAAACGGATTAGATGCCATGAGAGACCTCATATAATAATATACTGCATCCAATTTTCGTCGCTAAAAAAAAAAATTGATATTTGAATTCCTGCAATTGTTTTAATTTTTATAATTACACATTTAACTATCAGTTTGTGATATTTACTGCATAATGAGCTAATAAGGCAAGTTGATTGTAGGGCCTTCCATTCTTTGGATTAAGTTGTTGCGCTTTCAAATACCACCTAAGAAAGAATAATGTGAAATTTAATTTGAACTCAGAACCGAAATTCGAGCGGAAAAGTTTAATGTACATTCATCGACACTTACTGCCTAGACTTTCCATAATTATTCGTTTCATTTGCTTGTTCTCGATATCTGGCCAAGTCACCTAAAAATAAGTATATTTTCTGCGCGCTTACTAACGCTAAGCCCAAGATTCCAAGGCCTTTAGGCAAAGTTGATGATGCAAGAAACATGTCCAATTTAAATTCGTATTTGCTCTCAAGAACAGTCAGCAAACTTTCCAAGTATACAGTGCCTTCGTCGATGATCTTCAGCATCATTTTTTTGTAATGCTCCCGACCTTCAGAACTTTCTTTCGGCATACCCTTCCGAAGCATTTCGATCATGTTATAAAAAAGTATCTTCCAAAAGTGTTGCTCAACATTCTCGGCTTGACAAAACTTGATGTCAGTTTCAAGTAAAGTTTTCAAACTTTCTTGCAAGAAATGCCTTATGTATAAAACTCTTTCCCAGTTTGTAGTGAACCCGCCAGAACTCAATATCCACTGTAACTCTAAATCAGCACGTTCTATGTCCAGAAGTAAGTAAGGATTCTTGGCTGATCGGAAACTATCAGAGAAAGATTGTATTGGTAAAATGTTTCATTTCCAGTTTTAATCTATAGTATATCTTATCACTTTCACATACCTATCCGAGTATGGATCGTACCACGAAGGTCTTGTACTTGCAAATTGGTCATTCGGCATGTATGGGGGTGGTACACCGTCCAAGTGTGCTCCTTGAAAACTATGATGTGGTGAAGTTATGCCTCCATGAGATTGGAACACAGGGACAGTGGAACTTTGTGTTGAGCTATCATTCTCTCTGTAAACGAACATTTTTATTAAACACAGAAAACGACATAGAAATAAGAAGAAAGTACAAAATTATCTTTACCTTTGTACTGTTGCCCTGCTACTGGGCGAAGGAACCACAATAGGTTTATTGGGATTGTTATGATTAAATAGTGTCCTCTGTTGCTGCAGCCCTTGCTGTCTTGAACCGGACTGATTGGGCGGCGATTGGTTAGTATCTGGTAATACCAATACGCCTGGTTGCTGAGAGTTGCTATAACCAGTAGATGTTTGGTGCGATGGTAAGTTCAAAGTAGTATTTGTTAAAGGGGCAGAATGAGAAGCAACATTTGGTGTGTGTCGTCCGTCGTCGGACTCGCAAGCAGACATTTTCCTTCCGGTTCTCCAATTTTCATCCAAGTATCGATCAGATGTTCTAAAAATATGTATAACGAGTGAAGAATAAATTTCTAATTGTAACGTGTATCTACCATGAAAACTGCACATTTAGTAAAGTAGTTTTTACCTATGTCTGTGAAGATCATCAAAATTTCTACTACTACTACGATAATTTCTATCTTTGCTAGATTCTCGGCTATGTTGTATAATATTGCGATGATGCCTTCTGTGATCATATCTTCTACTACTATTATTGTTCTTTTGATTGTTGTTGTAGTTATCATTTTCTCTGTTCTGTTGATTATTTTGCCGATCACGGCTATTAACTCGAGCTTTATCCCTGCTGCTGCTCCTACAATATATTCGAAACATTACATTTAATACTCTATGTAAAAGTAATAATTACGAAATATTTGTATTCAGAAGTCTGAGAAAGCACCCTTACCGATCTGCTGCGTGTCGTTTTTCACGCTTTCTTTTTTTACGTCGGCTGTGATTGCTAGTTGTAGTTTCATTTCCAGACATGTTAACGTTTTCACGCAAACTTAATACAGAAGAACTACGACTTGCGCGTTCAGCTTCCAATTTTTCATGCAACTCAACCTCCTCATTCCAATCCTAAATATTATTATTATTCACATATGATGCTTATGTCAATATTAATTATACATATATATATTTCTTTACCGAAGATACTTACAAATACATGATCAGCTGTATTTGAGCCAGTATTGAGGGATTCACTTTTTGATGGACTAATGCTTAAATTTTGCGGATTATTTTTCTTTTCCGATGCTGTATTACGGTCAAGTGCACTGTTATTTTGTCGTTGCCTTAAAAAATAAATGAACTAATAATGAGCAAAAAATGTGACAAATTAAAGGATCACTTTAAAAAAAATCATTACGTTTGAGGACGATGGAAAGTTGGCGGTGGTGACATTCCCCGACGATGGCTATCGGGCGAACTGTGACGTTTGTTCACACTAGATGTTGAAGTTACAGGTGATACTGACGGTGGTGGCAGCATCATTGAACTGTCAGCACGACTTAAACTCTCCATACTGGTGTACATAGTACTGTTGCTACCACGACGATCGTAAGACCTACTTTTCGAAGTACATAAAAACTTAAAATTTGTTCCCTAAAAATGCTTATAAATCAGTAATGTAAAGAAATGTATATATACCTTTGCATGTATTCTTGACTTGGTGTATGAGACCGGGAACTTGGAGCTGAATATTGATCAGGTGTAACACACCTAAAGATGTTTGTTGAACTTTCGATTTCTTCGGGTCTGAGTCTACCTCTGCCTCTACTTCTTGCCGGAACTGTATTAGACCAGCTAGGTTGTGGAGGTAATGGGCCAGAAGGTGGTAAACTTTGCATAGTTTGTGAATGTTGCATAGCAGGTGGATAATTATAGCTTGTTGATCCCTTTAGAAAGAATACTTGTGTCTTAAAACTTCAATAGAAATTTGACATAATCTTCGCGAAGGTCAAAATACTATAAAATATACCTGAAATGTTATACTACTGCCATTCCAGTCTTCTGCGGGTGATGGATTGCTTGGTGGTAATGGTAAACCGTTATCAATAAGATATTTTTTCTGTAACCGTGGTGGTAAGTGCTCTATTTTTATATTTTTGGGTAAACTATCTTTTGGACCACCCCATTTGCCTGAAGGTGGTTTGCCTTGAAATTTGTCTGGTTCTACGCTGCGTGTATCCCTCGTACGATTGAAATCATTTACATGATTCATTGTTGCAAAAAGTGGCTCTGAACCCTAGAAGAATGATCATCGCCAATTGAAAAGAAATATAAATTCTACAGCCTTAAATATCGTATCAGAGTATCACAGTTATTTCTAACCTGTCTAACTTCACGGGAATTATCTTTCCGAGTTCCAAAGCTTCTATTAGATAGAGGTGAATCAGATCGCCAACGCTCTTCATTTTCATTGCCATGACGATTTCGACGATTTCCCGAATATCTTTTCCCATGATCATCTCTGCCTCTGTTTCCATTATCATTGTCTCGACCACCACGACCACCTGCACGATTATGATGACTGTCGCTTTTATGACTGCGATTGGAATGAGAATCACGGTCTTCACTGTGTTCTCTATCTTGATCTCGATCCCAAACCCCTTGATTGGATGATCTGGAAGGTAAAGAAAATATTTGTTAATAACTATCAAGTTATTCGTTAACAATGAAACAAAAACACTTTTACAGAATTCACCTATTCGAAATGTCCTGTTCAGCTAATGCTTCTTTTACTTTTTTGGGTACATACAGCTGTTGTTCCGGTTTCTTGCTTTTCCTTCGTGAATCTCCTAAATTACTATTTTGTGAAGAACCTTGTGTCTGTTCAATGTCTGTAGTAGTTCTGTAGTTAACGTTTAAATCATTCAATTTTTCTGTTACGTGTTCAACTTGAGATGATGGTGGATTATTAAAACTTTGATTGGATCTGTTCAGTTGTGACTGCTTCAAACGATGTTGGACGGAGCTTGGTTTAGTTGTCTCCAGCGAGATGTTCTCATTCTCTAAATCATCTGTGGATCTTCCAGATTTACGAAGAGGTCCACTTCCTGGCCTATACAAAGCTTGGGGGGCTCTGTTTCCTCCACCACGCATTCCTATTGATCTATCTTTTTCTGATTTTGTATTATCTGAAATTTAGTAAATTCCTTTCTTAAAACACCAAATTAAGACTATTACTCATGGAGAAATATATAACCATATAACATTTTAATAGTATCGTATTTCAAAAATACAAAAGACAATAGGAACCCCTCTAAGTATTAAATAGTTAACAATGATTCTCATAATTTAAAACATGTTAATATAACATATAATAGCCACATTTAATTAATGATCATATTTATAGTTAATGTTTAAAATTGTTAACACACTAATATTGAAACGGTAAAAATATTCTAGAGGAAAGATGTAGAAAACATTACATTTATGATCGCATTTACTTACAAAATAACGAAAACTAAGTTGCGATAAAAATTGTAACCCACAAAAGTTTTATGATTCATTGAAATGAAAACATTAAATTTCTGTAAACGAATTAAAAATATGAGTCACCATATAATTTCTATTACAAGTAGCATTAAAAAGTAGTTGAATTTATCATGTAAACTATATGTATTTTTAACATTTTTCTAAATATATTATTGAAAGTATCTTCTACAAAAGTTAACAAAACATTATGTACGCTTAATTCACAAATATTTCCATTAATTAGAAATAATGCTTTGTTAAGTATAATAGCTCAATAGTGGTTGTTGACACTCTTGACAGTAACTACAGTGTTCCTATCAATTCTTAAAAATTCGATGTAATTGTTATATAATCTATATCTGTTTAAGGTAAATTCACATCTTCTAGAGCAGTTCAATTGAAAATGTTGATCATACTACGTTTATTTCTTACTGTAGTAAAATTTCACAATATATCACAAGATAATAATTCCTGCACTATTTTAGGTTAGCTTGTTTGGTGAGGTTAGTTCTGTGAATACACTCCATAAATTTACGATAAAATGTACATGTTTATTAATTGTACATACACAAAGTGAAATCATAGAATTGTAAATTAACACGTTTATATAATTCAGTAATATTATTTTTTCTAAAATACCTTGTAAAAATTCTCCCCACTTTCTGCGTCCTTTGTCGCGGTTCGCCATATTGAAGTACAATCATATCAAAATTTTTATGAAATCAAGGAATACGATTGTATACATTCTAATCATAATTCAGTCGATAAATGAAACTCATAATCAACAAATCTACAAAGGAAGAATTAAAACACATGTCATTTACTTTATTATTTACAAATGTAAAGTACATACGTTTGAAATTCAGTTGTTAGATTTTCAAAATAAAATTATATACTCAAATTTCATCACTAACGAAAATTTGAAAAATGTGTATATACATATTATATATGTATACACATTTGTTATAAAATTTTCCTTCGTAAATATAATTCTCTTGTATATCATATAATTTATTTATAATGATAAACATGATATAAGAATACACGTATTAAAACATCAGAAATGATTAATATTGAACAAGATATTACTTCATAATCATTAATTAAATCTTACGACATCGAATAGTAAATTCATGCAATTCTTGACGCGCCAATATGAAATTACGAGAATATATTAAGTACAATTCTTAATGTAACGATTTTCTAAATACTAAAATACTGAAAATGGACATTACATTAATTCGATAATAAATAATTTGTAATTTATAATAACTGACTAAAGGCTTAGTACGGGGAACAATAAATCATTTCATCTCATTCTTAGATTCATACACAAAATGAATGTTTCGAAAAGCACAAAGAAAAGTACAAAGTGCATACATACAGTGAGATACTGAAAGTTACAGCACCCGTATGAAGCTTAATTCACCATATTAACGAATATTAATGAAACATAGCTCAGAAAAATTGCTCTTTAATTGCCCAAAATTGTTCACCAATAAGTTTTAATTGCTTACTTATCCTTTTCGAGAATTATCCAGGAAACTTTTTGAGACGCCTAGTGACTTTTACGAGAGGCTGGGGACTTTTAAAAACACGATAATTCGGAAATAATGCATAAAACGTGCTGTATTACCTATCAAAGAATTGCTCTTTTCATCTAACCAATTTCTTCACCTTCCACGTGCGACAATTTCATCAATAAACAATAACTTTTCAATAAACAAATATACAAGGAACTAGGAACACGTGCCGTAATATCAATTAGCAAAACTACTCGAAAAATTGTTCTAACACAATGTGCAATGGTTTAAACAATTGTATTTTAATAGCCTATTATTGATCTGCAATTGCTTTTATTTGTTTCTTCGTCGTTTGTTAGAAATTTCCAAAAAACTTCTTTCGGGAAGACTAGGGACTTTCACGAGATGCTGGAGACTTTTAATAACACGAAATTTCTGAAATAATGCATAAAACGTGCTGTACGACTTACCAAAGAATTGCTCTTTTCATCTAATCAATTTCACAATCTTCCATGGGTGACAATTTTATCAATAAACAATAACTTTTCAATAAACAAATATATATGGAACTAGGAGCACGTGCCGTTCATGGCTGCCAAATATCAATCGGCAAAAATACTCGAAAAATTAGTCTAACTCAATGTGCGATGGCTTAAACAATTGCTTTTTAATTGCTCATTGTTGATCTCTCCAATTGCTTTTATTTGCTCTTTCGTCGTTTTTTAGAAATTGCAATAAAACTTTTTTATGGCGACTGGGGATTTCCACGAGAGGTTGGAAACTTTTAATAACACGAAATTTCTACAATAATGCATAAAGCGTGCTGTATGACTTACCAAAGAATTGCTTTTTTTTGATAATTATTGTTTCATAATTACTTTTAATTGCTTACTTCCACTTTTCGTGAAAGTACCAAAAAATCACCACACGATCTCGACTCCCTGAAGCGGCCGACGATACACGCGAAGTTAGTCGAAAGTATAAGCCCGCATCCGATAAGTTGAAATCGTGATGTCTCTTTGTAGAATATCGTAAGCAATTGTTTTTTAATTGTTCTTTATCGTTCCTATTTTAGTTTTAATTGTTTTCAAAATAAAATGCTCATGACAGCTATAAGTTCTATCGACTCAACGATTGTCCCTTATTTCATTGAACACTGACTTAAATAAAGAATTTATCCGACAAATTAAGATACTTTTTCCTATCTCTACTGTTCCTTACGTAAATTTAATTTATTAACAATTAACAAATGCATTTTCAATGATTTTCGCGGACGTTTATACGTGCTTGGTACATGACTAACATTCGCGTGAAAGTTGGATTACCTAATATTTATGATTCGAAAGTTTTTTTCTATCCCGAGTTGTGTTAGTTAATCTTGCTTAAACATTAGATAGTAAAATAGACGAGAGAGTACTAGAAGGTTTCATTAGGAAAAGAAATTCTTATAATCGTTAAACAACTAGAAACAATAAATTTATCAATAGAATATTTTCGATGACATCGTCATTCGTGGTTTTAAAATCACCGCGTATGTTTGACGTTATTAATTACTACGAAATGATATGAGGAAATAGACACGGAAGTATTTAATCATATCATTGGCAAGAAAAATTCTGGTAAATATTAAACATCGAAAAGCAATAAATTTATTAACGGAGCTCGTTTGCTGCAACAATTTCTCGAAACATTCGTGCTCGAATAATTACTTTATATGTCCGATTCTATCAATTATTTTCACTAACAAATTAAATGTCAAAATAGCCAGTGGGATGCTCAACCATAATTCTCACAAACAGAATTGTTGTAAATATTAAGAAGCGAGAGATAGTAAATTTATTAACGAAGGAAATTCGATTTAATAACTCACCGATCGATTTATACAAGTCTCTTGTTAATTAAACCTCGATGATACTTTTCATGAACAATTTAAGTGATGAAATAATTTTTCGGGCACCGGATAGCATTATTGCAAAATAAATTATCGCGAATATTAAATAATTGGAAATGATCGAAATTATCGATCGCCGTTGATCGTCAAAGACAAGGTTAAATTTCTTTGTCTTTTGTTAAATCCGTTTGTTCTTTGGTTGCTCGCTCGGCTCAAAGTCATTGCTCGATTAGTCGTTACTCGTTTAGTGGAAGAATCAGTTGCATTTAGAGAAAGCTCTTGCAAAAGTGATATTATTATAAATTAAATTGTTAAGAATGAAGATATAATATAATTTTAAAGGAAAATTAGTGCGTGTAATTATAATAAATTAAATTATTAAGAATTAAGATGTAATATAATTTTAAAGGAAACTTAGTGCATGAAATTAATCGCGTTTCAGGGAAGCTCTTCTAAAAGTTTAGTTATAATAAATTAGATTGTTAAGAATTATGATGTAACATAATTTTAAAGGAAACTTAGTACGTGAAATTATAATAAATTAAATTCTTAAGAATTAAAATGTAATATAATTTTAAAGGAAAATAAAACTTTAATAACTCATCGACCGATTTGTGCAAGTCTCTTGTTAATTAAACCTCGTTGGTACTTTTCATAAACAATTTAAGCGATTAAATAATTTTTCGGGCACCGGATAGCATTATTGCAAAATAAATTATCGCGAATATTAAATAATTGGAAATAATCGCAGTTATCGATATTATCGATCGCCGTCGATCGCGCGATCGTCGATCGTCAATGTCATTGGGGGGGGGGGGGGGGGGAGGGTGTACCCTTCGTGCTCGCTCGGCTGAATGTCAAAGCTCAATCAGTCGGGACTTGACTAATGGTGGAATCAGACGTGTTTCAAGACAGCTCTTCCAATAATGTCGATCGTCAAAGTCATTGGGGAGGGGGCGGGGGGGTGTACCCTTCGTGCTCGCTCGGCTGAATGTCAAAGCTCAATCAGTCGGGACTTGACTAATGGTGGAATCAGACGTGTTTCAAGACAGCTCTTCCAATAATGTCGATCGTCAAAGTCATTGGGGGGGGGGGGGGCGGGGGGGTGTACTCTTCGTGCTCGCTCGGCTGAATGTCAAAGCTCAATCAGTCGGGACTTGACTAATGGTGGAATCAGACGTGTTTCAAGACAGCTCTTCTAATAATGTCGATCGTCAAAGTCATAGGGGGGGGGGGGGGGGGGGTTACCCATCGTGCGCACTCGGCTGAATGTCAAAGCTCAATCAGTCGGGACTTGACTAATGGTGGAATCAGACGTGTTTCAAGACAGCTCTTCCAATAATGTCGATCGTCAAAGTCATTGGGGAGGGGGCGGGGGGGGTGTACCCTTCGTGCTCGCTCGGCTCAATGTCAAAGCTCAATCAGTCGGGACTTGACTAATGGTGGAATCAGACGTGTTTCAAGACAGCTCTTCCAATAATGTCGATCGTCAAAGTCATTGGGGGGGGGGGGGGGTACCCTTCGTGCGCGCTCGGCTGAATGTCAAAGCTCAATCAGTCGGGACTTGACTAATGGTGGAATCAGACGTGTTTCAAGACAGCTCTTCCAATAATGTCGATCGTCAAAGTCATTGGGGGGGGGGGGGGGGTGTACCCTTCGTGCTCGCTCGGCTGAATGTCAAAGCTCAATCAGTCGGGACTTGACTAATGGTGGAATCAGACGTGTTTCAAGACAGCTCTTCTAATAATGTCGATCGTCAAAGTCATTGGGGAGGGGGCGGGGGGGTGTACCCTTCGTGCTCGCTCGGCTCAATGTCAAAGCTCAATCAGTCGGGACTTGACTAATGGTGGAATCAGACGTGTTTCAAGACAGCTCTTCCAATAATGTCGATCGTCAAAGTCATTGGGGAGGGGGCGGGGGGGTGTACCCTTCGTGCTCGCTCGGCTCAATGTCAAAGCTCAATCAGTCGGGACTTGACTAATGGTGGAATCAGACGTGTTTCAAGACAGCTCTTCTAATAATGTTGATCGTCAAAGTCATTGGGGGGGTGGGGGGTACCCTTCGTGCGCGCTCGGCTGAATGTCAAAGCTCAATCAGTCGGGACTTGATTAATGGTGGAATCAGACGTGTTTCAAGACAGCTCTTCCAATAATGTCGATCGTCAAAGTCATTGGGGAGGGGGCGGGGGGGTGTACCCTTCGTGCTCGCTCGGCTGAATGTCAAAGCTCAATCAGTCGGGACTTGACTAATGGTGGAATCAGACGTGTTTCAAGACAGCTCTTCCAATAATGTCGATCGTCAAAGTCATTGGGGAGGGGGCGGGGGGGTGTACCCTTCGTGCTCGCTCGGCTGAATGTCAAAGCTCAATCAGTCGGGACTTGACTAATGGTGGAATCAGACGTGTTTCAAGACAGCTCTTCCAATAATGTCGATCGTCAAAGTCATTGGGGAGGGGGCGGGGGGGTGTACCCTTCGTGCTCGCTCGGCTGAATGTCAAAGCTCAATCAGTCGGGACTTGACTAATGGTGGAATCAGACGTGTTTCAAGACAGCTCTTCCAATAATGTCGATCGTCAAAGTCACTGGGGGGGGCGGGGGGGTGTACCCTTCGTGCTCGCTCGGCTGAATGTCAAAGCTCAATCAATCGGGACTTGACTAATGGTGGAATCAGACGTGTTTCAAGACAGCTCTTCCAATAATGTCGATCGTCAAAGTCATTGGGGGGGGGGGGGTACCCTTCGTGCTCGCTCGGCTGAATGTCAAAGCTCAATCAGTCGGGACTTGACTAATGGTGGAATCAGACGTGTTTCAAGACAGCTCTTCCAATAATGTCGATCGTCAAAGTCATTGGGGAGGGGGCGGGGGGGTGTACCCTTCGTGCTCGCTCGGCTGAATGTCAAAGCTCAATCAGTCGGGACTTGACTAATGGTGGAATCAGACGTGTTTCAAGACAGCTCTTCTAATAATGTCGATCGTCAAAGTCATTGGGGGGGTGGGGGGTACCCTTCGTGCGCGCTCGGCTGAATGTCAAAGCTCAATCAGTCGGGACTTGACTAATGGTGGAATCAGACGTGTTTCAAGACAGCTCTTCCAATAATGTCGATCGTCAAAGTCATTGGGGAGGGGGCGGGGGGGTGTACCCTTCGTGCTCGCTCGGCTGAATGTCAAAGCTCAATCAGTCGGGACTTGACTAATGGTGGAATCAGACGTGTTTCAAGACAGCTCTTCTAATAATGTCGATCGTCAAAGTCATTGGGGGGGTGGGGGGTACCCTTCGTGCGCGCTCGGCTGAATGTCAAAGCTCAATCAGTCGGGACTTGACTAATGGTGGAATCAGACGTGTTTCAAGACAGCTCTTCCAATAATGTCGATCGTCAAAGTCATTGGGGAGGGGGCGGGGGGGTGTACCCTTCGTGCTCGCTCGGCTGAATGTCAAAGCTCAATCAGTCGGGACTTGACTAATGGTGGAATCAGACGTGTTTCAAGACAGCTCTTCCAATAATGTCGATCGTCAAAGTCATTGGGGGGGGGGGGCGGGGGGGTGTACCCTTCGTGCTCGCTCGGCTGAATGTCAAAGCTCAATCAGTCGGGACTTGACTAATGGTGGAATCAGACGTGTTTCAAGACAGCTCTTCTAATAATGTCGATCGTCAAAGTCATAGGGGGGGGGGGGGTTACCCTTCGTGCGCACTCGGCTGAATGTCAAAGCTCAATCAGTCGGGACTTGACTAATGGTGGAATCAGACGTGTTTCAAGACAGCTCTTCCAATAATGTCGATCGTCAAAGTCATTGGGGAGGGGGCGGGGGGGTGTACCCTTCGTGCTCGCTCGGCTCAATGTCAAAGCTCAATCAGTCGGGACTTGACTAATGGTGGAATCAGACGTGTTTCAAGACAGCTCTTCCAATAATGTCGATCGTCAAAGTCATTGGGGGGGGGGGGGGTACCCTTCGTGCGCGCTCGGCTGAATGTCAAAGCTCAATCAGTCGGGACTTGACTAATGGTGGAATCAGACGTGTTTCAAGACAGCTCTTCCAATAATGTCGATCGTCAAAGTCATTGGGGGGGGGGGGGGTGTACCCTTCGTGCTCGCTCGGCTGAATGTCAAAGCTCAATCAGTCGGGACTTGACTAATGGTGGAATCAGACGTGTTTCAAGACAGCTCTTCTAATAATGTCGATCGTCAAAGTCATTGGGGAGGGGGCGGGGGGGTGTACCCTTCGTGCTCGCTCGGCTCAATGTCAAAGCTCAATCAGTCGGGACTTGACTAATGGTGGAATCAGACGTGTTTCAAGACAGCTCTTCCAATAATGTCGATCGTCAAAGTCATTGGGGAGGGGGCGGGGGGGTGTACCCTTCGTGCTCGCTCGGCTCAATGTCAAAGCTCAATCAGTCGGGACTTGACTAATGGTGGAATCAGACGTGTTTCAAGACAGCTCTTCTAATAATGTTGATCGTCAAAGTCATTGGGGGGGTGGGGGGTACCCTTCGTGCGCGCTCGGCTGAATGTCAAAGCTCAATCAGTCGGGACTTGATTAATGGTGGAATCAGACGTGTTTCAAGACAGCTCTTCCAATAATGTCGATCGTCAAAGTCATTGGGGAGGGGGCGGGGGGGTGTACCCTTCGTGCTCGCTCGGCTGAATGTCAAAGCTCAATCAGTCGGGACTTGACTAATGGTGGAATCAGACGTGTTTCAAGACAGCTCTTCCAATAATGTCGATCGTCAAAGTCATTGGGGAGGGGGCGGGGGGGGTGTACCCTTCGTGCTCGCTCGGCTGAATGTCAAAGCTCAATCAGTCGGGACTTGACTAATGGTGGAATCAGACGTGTTTCAAGACAGCTCTTCCAATAATGTCGATCGTCAAAGTCATTGGGGAGGGGGCGGGGGGGTGTACCCTTCGTGCTCGCTCGGCTGAATGTCAAAGCTCAATCAGTCGGGACTTGACTAATGGTGGAATCAGACGTGTTTCAAGACAGCTCTTCCAATAATGTCGATCGTCAAAGTCACTGGGGGGGGCGGGGGGGTGTACCCTTCGTGCTCGCTCGGCTGAATGTCAAAGCTCAATCAATCGGGACTTGACTAATGGTGGAATCAGACGTGTTTCAAGACAGCTCTTCCAATAATGTCGATCGTCAAAGTCATTGGGGGGGGGGGGGGGTACCCTTCGTGCTCGCTCGGCTGAATGTCAAAGCTCAATCAGTCGGGACTTGACTAATGGTGGAATCAGACGTGTTTCAAGACAGCTCTTCCAATAATGTCGATCGTCAAAGTCATTGGGGAGGGGGCGGGGGGGTGTACCCTTCGTGCTCGCTCGGCTGAATGTCAAAGCTCAATCAGTCGGGACTTGACTAATGGTGGAATCAGACGTGTTTCAAGACAGCTCTTCCAATAATGTCGATCGTCAAAGTCATTGGGGAGGGGGCGGGGGGGTGTACCCTTCGTGCTCGCTCGGCTGAATGTCAAAGCTCAATCAGTCGGGACTTGACTAATGGTGGAATCAGACGTGTTTCAAGACAGCTCTTCCAATAATGTCGATCGTCAAAGTCATTGGGGGGGGGGGGGGGTGTACCCTTCGTGCTCGCTCGGCTGAATGTCAAAGCTCAATCAGTCGGGACTTGACTAATGGTGGAATCAGACGTGTTTCAAGACAGCTCTTCTAATAATGTCGATCGTCAAAGTCATTGGGGAGGGGGCGGGGGGGTGTACCCTTCGTGCTCGCTCGGCTCAATGTCAAAGCTCAATCAGTCGGGACTTGACTAATGGTGGAATCAGACGTGTTTCAAGACAGCTCTTCCAATAATGTCGATCGTCAAAGTCATTGGGGAGGGGGCGGGGGGGTGTACCCTTCGTGCTCGCTCGGCTCAATGTCAAAGCTCAATCAGTCGGGACTTGACTAATGGTGGAATCAGACGTGTTTCAAGACAGCTCTTCTAATAATGTTGATCGTCAAAGTCATTGGGGGGGTGGGGGGTACCCTTCGTGCGCGCTCGGCTGAATGTCAAAGCTCAATCAGTCGGGACTTGATTAATGGTGGAATCAGACGTGTTTCAAGACAGCTCTTCCAATAATGTCGATCGTCAAAGTCATTGGGGAGGGGGCGGGGGGGTGTACCCTTCGTGCTCGCTCGGCTGAATGTCAAAGCTCAATCAGTCGGGACTTGACTAATGGTGGAATCAGACGTGTTTCAAGACAGCTCTTCCAATAATGTCGATCGTCAAAGTCATTGGGGAGGGGGCGGGGGGGGTGTACCCTTCGTGCTCGCTCGGCTGAATGTCAAAGCTCAATCAGTCGGGACTTGACTAATGGTGGAATCAGACGTGTTTCAAGACAGCTCTTCCAATAATGTCGATCGTCAAAGTCATTGGGGAGGGGGCGGGGGGGTGTACCCTTCGTGCTCGCTCGGCTGAATGTCAAAGCTCAATCAGTCGGGACTTGACTAATGGTGGAATCAGACGTGTTTCAAGACAGCTCTTCCAATAATGTCGATCGTCAAAGTCACTGGGGGGGGCGGGGGGGTGTACCCTTCGTGCTCGCTCGGCTGAATGTCAAAGCTCAATCAATCGGGACTTGACTAATGGTGGAATCAGACGTGTTTCAAGACAGCTCTTCCAATAATGTCGATCGTCAAAGTCATTGGGGGGGGGGGGGGTACCCTTCGTGCTCGCTCGGCTGAATGTCAAAGCTCAATCAGTCGGGACTTGACTAATGGTGGAATCAGACGTGTTTCAAGACAGCTCTTCCAATAATGTCGATCGTCAAAGTCATTGGGGAGGGGGCGGGGGGGTGTACCCTTCGTGCTCGCTCGGCTGAATGTCAAAGCTCAATCAGTCGGGACTTGACTAATGGTGGAATCAGACGTGTTTCAAGACAGCTCTTCCAATAATGTCGATCGTCAAAGTCATTGGGGAGGGGGCGGGGGGGTGTACCCTTCGTGCTCGCTCGGCTGAATGTCAAAGCTCAATCAGTCGGGACTTGACTAATGGTGGAATCAGACGTGTTTCAAGACAGCTCTTCTAATAATGTCGATCGTCAAAGTCATTGGGGGGGTGGGGGGTACCCTTCGTGCGCGCTCGGCTGAATGTCAAAGCTCAATCAGTCGGGACTTGACTAATGGTGGAATCAGACGTGTTTCAAGACAGCTCTTCCAATAATGTCGATCGTCAAAGTCATTGGGGAGGGGGCGGGGGGGTGTACCCTTCGTGCTCGCTCGGCTGAATGTCAAAGCTCAATCAGTCGGGACTTGACTAATGGTGGAATCAGACGTGTTTCAAGACAGCTCTTCTAATAATGTCGATCGTCAAAGTCATTGGGGGGGTGGGGGGTACCCTTCGTGCGCGCTCGGCTGAATGTCAAAGCTCAATCAGTCGGGACTTGACTAATGGTGGAATCAGACGTGTTTCAAGACAGCTCTTCCAATAATGTCGATCGTCAAAGTCATTGGGGGGGGGGGCGGGGGGGTGTACCCTTCGTGCTCGCTCGGCTGAATGTCAAAGCTCAATCAGTCGGGACTTGACTAATGGTGGAATCAGACGTGTTTCAAGACAGCTCTTCTAATAATGTCGATCGTCAAAGTCATAGGGGGGGGGGGGGTTACCCTTCGTGCGCACTCGGCTGAATGTCAAAGCTCAATCAGTCGGGACTTGACTAATGGTGGAATCAGACGTGTTTCAAGACAGCTCTTCCAATAATGTCGATCGTCAAAGTCATTGGGGAGGGGGCGGGGGGGTGTACCCTTCGTGCTCGCTCGGCTCAATGTCAAAGCTCAATCAGTCGGGACTTGACTAATGGTGGAATCAGACGTGTTTCAAGACAGCTCTTCCAATAATGTCGATCGTCAAAGTCATTGGGGGGGGGGGGGTACCCTTCGTGCGCGCTCGGCTGAATGTCAAAGCTCAATCAGTCGGGACTTGACTAATGGTGGAATCAGACGTGTTTCAAGACAGCTCTTCCAATAATGTCGATCGTCAAAGTCATTGGGGGGGGGGGGGGGTGTACCCTTCGTGCTCGCTCGGCTGAATGTCAAAGCTCAATCAGTCGGGACTTGACTAATGGTGGAATCAGACGTGTTTCAAGACAGCTCTTCTAATAATGTCGATCGTCAAAGTCATTGGGGAGGGGGCGGGGGGGTGTACCCTTCGTGCTCGCTCGGCTCAATGTCAAAGCTCAATCAGTCGGGACTTGACTAATGGTGGAATCAGACGTGTTTCAAGACAGCTCTTCCAATAATGTCGATCGTCAAAGTCATTGGGGAGGGGGCGGGGGGGTGTACCCTTCGTGCTCGCTCGGCTCAATGTCAAAGCTCAATCAGTCGGGACTTGACTAATGGTGGAATCAGACGTGTTTCAAGACAGCTCTTCTAATAATGTTGATCGTCAAAGTCATTGGGGGGGTGGGGGGTACCCTTCGTGCGCGCTCGGCTGAATGTCAAAGCTCAATCAGTCGGGACTTGATTAATGGTGGAATCAGACGTGTTTCAAGACAGCTCTTCCAATAATGTCGATCGTCAAAGTCATTGGGGAGGGGGCGGGGGGGTGTACCCTTCGTGCTCGCTCGGCTGAATGTCAAAGCTCAATCAGTCGGGACTTGACTAATGGTGGAATCAGACGTGTTTCAAGACAGCTCTTCCAATAATGTCGATCGTCAAAGTCATTGGGGAGGGGGCGGGGGGGGTGTACCCTTCGTGCTCGCTCGGCTGAATGTCAAAGCTCAATCAGTCGGGACTTGACTAATGGTGGAATCAGACGTGTTTCAAGACAGCTCTTCCAATAATGTCGATCGTCAAAGTCATTGGGGAGGGGGCGGGGGGGTGTACCCTTCGTGCTCGCTCGGCTGAATGTCAAAGCTCAATCAGTCGGGACTTGACTAATGGTGGAATCAGACGTGTTTCAAGACAGCTCTTCCAATAATGTCGATCGTCAAAGTCACTGGGGGGGGCGGGGGGGTGTACCCTTCGTGCTCGCTCGGCTGAATGTCAAAGCTCAATCAATCGGGACTTGACTAATGGTGGAATCAGACGTGTTTCAAGACAGCTCTTCCAATAATGTCGATCGTCAAAGTCATTGGGGGGGGGGGGGGGGGGTACCCTTCGTGCTCGCTCGGCTGAATGTCAAAGCTCAATCAGTCGGGACTTGACTAATGGTGGAATCAGACGTGTTTCAAGACAGCTCTTCCAATAATGTCGATCGTCAAAGTCATTGGGGAGGGGGCGGGGGGGTGTACCCTTCGTGCTCGCTCGGCTGAATGTCAAAGCTCAATCAGTCGGGACTTGACTAATGGTGGAATCAGACGTGTTTCAAGACAGCTCTTCTAATAATGTCGATCGTCAAAGTCATTGGGGGGGTGGGGGGTACCCTTCGTGCGCGCTCGGCTGAATGTCAAAGCTCAATCAGTCGGGACTTGACTAATGGTGGAATCAGACGTGTTTCAAGACAGCTCTTCCAATAATGTCGATCGTCAAAGTCATTGGGGAGGGGGCGGGGGGGTGTACCCTTCGTGCTCGCTCGGCTGAATGTCAAAGCTCAATCAGTCGGGACTTGACTAATGGTGGAATCAGACGTGTTTCAAGACAGCTCTTCTAATAATGTCGATCGTCAAAGTCATTGGGGGGGTGGGGGGTACCCTTCGTGCGCGCTCGGCTGAATGTCAAAGCTCAATCAGTCGGGACTTGACTAATGGTGGAATCAGACGTGTTTCAAGACAGCTCTTCCAATAATGTCGATCGTCAAAGTCATTGGGGAGGGGGCGGGGGGGTGTACCCTTCGTGCTCGCTCGGCTGAATGTCAAAGCTCAATCAGTCGGGACTTGACTAATGGTGGAATCAGACGTGTTTCAAGACAGCTCTTCCAATAATGTCGATCGTCAAAGTCATTGGGGGGGGGGGGGGGGTGTACCCTTCGTGCTCGCTCGGCTGAATGTCAAAGCTCAATCAGTCGGGACTTGACTAATGGTGGAATCAGACGTGTTTCAAGACAGCTCTTCTAATAATGTCGATCGTCAAAGTCATTGGGGAGGGGGCGGGGGGGTGTACCCTTCGTGCTCGCTCGGCTCAATGTCAAAGCTCAATCAGTCGGGACTTGACTAATGGTGGAATCAGACGTGTTTCAAGACAGCTCTTCCAATAATGTCGATCGTCAAAGTCATTGGGGAGGGGGCGGGGGGGTGTACCCTTCGTGCTCGCTCGGCTCAATGTCAAAGCTCAATCAGTCGGGACTTGACTAATGGTGGAATCAGACGTGTTTCAAGACAGCTCTTCTAATAATGTTGATCGTCAAAGTCATTGGGGGGGTGGGGGGTACCCTTCGTGCGCGCTCGGCTGAATGTCAAAGCTCAATCAGTCGGGACTTGATTAATGGTGGAATCAGACGTGTTTCAAGACAGCTCTTCCAATAATGTCGATCGTCAAAGTCATTGGGGAGGGGGCGGGGGGGTGTACCCTTCGTGCTCGCTCGGCTGAATGTCAAAGCTCAATCAGTCGGGACTTGACTAATGGTGGAATCAGACGTGTTTCAAGACAGCTCTTCCAATAATGTCGATCGTCAAAGTCATTGGGGAGGGGGCGGGGGGGGTGTACCCTTCGTGCTCGCTCGGCTGAATGTCAAAGCTCAATCAGTCGGGACTTGACTAATGGTGGAATCAGACGTGTTTCAAGACAGCTCTTCCAATAATGTCGATCGTCAAAGTCATTGGGGAGGGGGCGGGGGGGTGTACCCTTCGTGCTCGCTCGGCTGAATGTCAAAGCTCAATCAGTCGGGACTTGACTAATGGTGGAATCAGACGTGTTTCAAGACAGCTCTTCCAATAATGTCGATCGTCAAAGTCACTGGGGGGGGCGGGGGGGTGTACCCTTCGTGCTCGCTCGGCTGAATGTCAAAGCTCAATCAATCGGGACTTGACTAATGGTGGAATCAGACGTGTTTCAAGACAGCTCTTCCAATAATGTCGATCGTCAAAGTCATTGGGGGGGGGGGGGGTACCCTTCGTGCTCGCTCGGCTGAATGTCAAAGCTCAATCAGTCGGGACTTGACTAATGGTGGAATCAGACGTGTTTCAAGACAGCTCTTCCAATAATGTCGATCGTCAAAGTCATTGGGGAGGGGGCGGGGGGGTGTACCCTTCGTGCTCGCTCGGCTGAATGTCAAAGCTCAATCAGTCGGGACTTGACTAATGGTGGAATCAGACGTGTTTCAAGACAGCTCTTCTAATAATGTCGATCGTCAAAGTCATTGGGGGGGTGGGGGGTACCCTTCGTGCGCGCTCGGCTGAATGTCAAAGCTCAATCAGTCGGGACTTGACTAATGGTGGAATCAGACGTGTTTCAAGACAGCTCTTCCAATAATGTCGATCGTCAAAGTCATTGGGGAGGGGGCGGGGGGGTGTACCCTTCGTGCTCGCTCGGCTGAATGTCAAAGCTCAATCAGTCGGGACTTGACTAATGGTGGAATCAGACGTGTTTCAAGACAGCTCTTCTAATAATGTCGATCGTCAAAGTCATTGGGGGGGTGGGGGGTACCCTTCGTGCGCGCTCGGCTGAATGTCAAAGCTCAATCAGTCGGGACTTGACTAATGGTGGAATCAGACGTGTTTCAAGACAGCTCTTCCAATAATGTCGATCGTCAAAGTCATTGGGGAGGGGGCGGGGGGGTGTACCCTTCGTGCTCGCTCGGCTGAATGTCAAAGCTCAATCAGTCGGGACTTGACTAATGGTGGAATCAGACGTGTTTCAAGACAGCTCTTCCAATAATGTCGATCGTCAAAGTCATTGGGGAGGGGGCGGGGGGGTGTACCCTTCGTGCTCGCTCGGCTGAATGTCAAAGCTCAATCAGTCGGGACTTGACTAATGGTGGAATCAGACGTGTTTCAAGACAGCTCTTCCAATAATGTCGATCGTCAAAGTCATTGGGGGGGGGCGGGGGGGTGTACCCTTCGTGCTCGCTCGGCTGAATGTCAAAGCTCAATCAATCGGGACTTGACTAATGGTGGAATCAGACGTGTTTCAAGACAGCTCTTCCAATAATGTCGATCGTCAAAGTCATTGGGGGGGGGGGGGGTACCCTTCGTGCGCGCTCGGCTGAATGTCAAAGCTCAATCAGTCGGGACTTGATTAATGGTGGAATCAGACGTGTTTCAAGACAGCTCTTCCAATAATGTCGATCGTCAAAGTCATTGGGGAGGGGGCGGGGGGGTGTACCCTTCGTGCTCGCTCGGCTGAATGTCAAAGCTCAATCAGTCGGGACTTGACTAATGGTGGAATCAGACGTGTTTCAAGACAGCTCTTCCAATAATGTCGATCGTCAAAGTCATTGGGGAGGGGGCGGGGGGGTGTACCCTTCGTGCTCGCTCGGCTGAATGTCAAAGCTCAATCAGTCGGGACTTGACTAATGGTGGAATCAGACGTGTTTCAAGACAGCTCTTCCAATAATGTCGATCGTCAAAGTCATTGGGGGGGGGGGGGGGTACCCTTCGTGCTCGCTCGGCTGAATGTCAAAGCTCAATCAGTCGGGACTTGACTAATGGTGGAATCAGACGTGTTTCAAGACAGCTCTTCCAATAATGTCGATCGTCAAAGTCATTGGGGAGGGGGCGGGGGGGTGTACCCTTCGTGCTCGCTCGGCTGAATGTCAAAGCTCAATCAGTCGGGACTTGACTAATGGTGGAATCAGACGTGTTTCAAGACAGCTCTTCCAATAATGTCGATCGTCAAAGTCATTGGGGAGGGGGCGGGGGGGTGTACCCTTCGTGCTCGCTCGGCTGAATGTCAAAGCTCAATCAGTCGGGACTTGACTAATGGTGGAATCAGACGTGTTTCAAGACAGCTCTTCCAATAATGTCGATCGTCAAAGTCATTGGGGAGGGGGCGGGGGGGTGTACCCATCGTGCTCGCTCGGCTGAATGTCAAAGCTCAATCAGTCGGGACTTGACTAATGGTGGAATCAGACGTGTTTCAAGACAGCTCTTCCAATAATGTCGATCGTCAAAGTCACTGGGGGGGGCGGGGGGGTGTACCCTTCGTGCTCGCTCGGCTGAATGTCAAAGCTCAATCAATCGGGACTTGACTAATGGTGGAATCAGACGTGTTTCAAGACAGCTCTTCCAATAATGTCGATCGTCAAAGTCATTGGGGGGGGGGGGGGTACCCTTCGTGCTCGCTCGGCTGAATGTCAAAGCTCAATCAGTCGGGACTTGACTAATGGTGGAATCAGACGTGTTTCAAGACAGCTCTTCCAATAATGTCGATCGTCAAAGTCATTGGGGAGGGGGCGGGGGGGTGTACCCTTCGTGCTCGCTCGGCTGAATGTCAAAGCTCAATCAGTCGGGACTTGACTAATGGTGGAATCAGACGTGTTTCAAGACAGCTCTTCTAATAATGTCGATCGTCAAAGTCATTGGGGGGGTGGGGGGTACCCTTCGTGCGCGCTCGGCTGAATGTCAAAGCTCAATCAGTCGGGACTTGACTAATGGTGGAATCAGACGTGTTTCAAGACAGCTCTTCCAATAATGTCGATCGTCAAAGTCATTGGGGAGGGGGCGGGGGGGTGTACCCTTCGTGCTCGCTCGGCTGAATGTCAAAGCTCAATCAGTCGGGACTTGACTAATGGTGGAATCAGACGTGTTTCAAGACAGCTCTTCTAATAATGTCGATCGTCAAAGTCATTGGGGGGGTGGGGGGTACCCTTCGTGCGCGCTCGGCTGAATGTCAAAGCTCAATCAGTCGGGACTTGACTAATGGTGGAATCAGACGTGTTTCAAGACAGCTCTTCCAATAATGTCGATCGTCAAAGTCATTGGGGAGGGGGCGGGGGGGTGTACCCTTCGTGCTCGCTCGGCTGAATGTCAAAGCTCAATCAGTCGGGACTTGACTAATGGTGGAATCAGACGTGTTTCAAGACAGCTCTTCCAATAATGTCGATCGTCAAAGTCATTGGGGGGGGGGGGCGGGGGGGTGTACCCTTCGTGCTCGCTCGGCTGAATGTCAAAGCTCAATCAGTCGGGACTTGACTAATGGTGGAATCAGACGTGTTTCAAGACAGCTCTTCTAATAATGTCGATCGTCAAAGTCATAGGGGGGGGGGGGGTTACCCTTCGTGCGCACTCGGCTGAATGTCAAAGCTCAATCAGTCGGGACTTGACTAATGGTGGAATCAGACGTGTTTCAAGACAGCTCTTCCAATAATGTCGATCGTCAAAGTCATTGGGGAGGGGGCGGGGGGGTGTACCCTTCGTGCTCGCTCGGCTCAATGTCAAAGCTCAATCAGTCGGGACTTGACTAATGGTGGAATCAGACGTGTTTCAAGACAGCTCTTCCAATAATGTCGATCGTCAAAGTCATTGGGGGGGGGGGGGGGGTACCCTTCGTGCGCGCTCGGCTGAATGTCAAAGCTCAATCAGTCGGGACTTGACTAATGGTGGAATCAGACGTGTTTCAAGACAGCTCTTCCAATAATGTCGATCGTCAAAGTCATTGGGGGGGGGGGGGGGGTGTACCCTTCGTGCTCGCTCGGCTGAATGTCAAAGCTCAATCAGTCGGGACTTGACTAATGGTGGAATCAGACGTGTTTCAAGACAGCTCTTCTAATAATGTCGATCGTCAAAGTCATTGGGGAGGGGGCGGGGGGGTGTACCCTTCGTGCTCGCTCGGCTCAATGTCAAAGCTCAATCAGTCGGGACTTGACTAATGGTGGAATCAGACGTGTTTCAAGACAGCTCTTCCAATAATGTCGATCGTCAAAGTCATTGGGGAGGGGGCGGGGGGGTGTACCCTTCGTGCTCGCTCGGCTCAATGTCAAAGCTCAATCAGTCGGGACTTGACTAATGGTGGAATCAGACGTGTTTCAAGACAGCTCTTCTAATAATGTTGATCGTCAAAGTCATTGGGGGGGTGGGGGGTACCCTTCGTGCGCGCTCGGCTGAATGTCAAAGCTCAATCAGTCGGGACTTGATTAATGGTGGAATCAGACGTGTTTCAAGACAGCTCTTCCAATAATGTCGATCGTCAAAGTCATTGGGGAGGGGGCGGGGGGGTGTACCCTTCGTGCTCGCTCGGCTGAATGTCAAAGCTCAATCAGTCGGGACTTGACTAATGGTGGAATCAGACGTGTTTCAAGACAGCTCTTCCAATAATGTCGATCGTCAAAGTCACTGGGGGGGGCGGGGGGGTGTACCCTTCGTGCTCGCTCGGCTGAATGTCAAAGCTCAATCAATCGGGACTTGACTAATGGTGGAATCAGACGTGTTTCAAGACAGCTCTTCCAATAATGTCGATCGTCAAAGTCATTGGGGGGGGGGGGGGGGGGTACCCTTCGTGCTCGCTCGGCTGAATGTCAAAGCTCAATCAGTCGGGACTTGACTAATGGTGGAATCAGACGTGTTTCAAGACAGCTCTTCCAATAATGTCGATCGTCAAAGTCATTGGGGAGGGGGCGGGGGGGTGTACCCTTCGTGCTCGCTCGGCTGAATGTCAAAGCTCAATCAGTCGGGACTTGACTAATGGTGGAATCAGACGTGTTTCAAGACAGCTCTTCTAATAATGTCGATCGTCAAAGTCATTGGGGGGGTGGGGGGTACCCTTCGTGCGCGCTCGGCTGAATGTCAAAGCTCAATCAGTCGGGACTTGACTAATGGTGGAATCAGACGTGTTTCAAGACAGCTCTTCCAATAATGTCGATCGTCAAAGTCATTGGGGAGGGGGCGGGGGGGTGTACCCTTCGTGCTCGCTCGGCTGAATGTCAAAGCTCAATCAGTCGGGACTTGACTAATGGTGGAATCAGACGTGTTTCAAGACAGCTCTTCTAATAATGTCGATCGTCAAAGTCATTGGGGGGGTGGGGGGTACCCTTCGTGCGCGCTCGGCTGAATGTCAAAGCTCAATCAGTCGGGACTTGACTAATGGTGGAATCAGACGTGTTTCAAGACAGCTCTTCCAATAATGTCGATCGTCAAAGTCATTGGGGAGGGGGCGGGGGGGTGTACCCTTCGTGCTCGCTCGGCTGAATGTCAAAGCTCAATCAGTCGGGACTTGACTAATGGTGGAATCAGACGTGTTTCAAGACAGCTCTTCCAATAATGTCGATCGTCAAAGTCATTGGGGAGGGGGCGGGGGGGTGTACCCTTCGTGCTCGCTCGGCTGAATGTCAAAGCTCAATCAGTCGGGACTTGACTAATGGTGGAATCAGACGTGTTTCAAGACAGCTCTTCCAATAATGTCGATCGTCAAAGTCATTGGGGGGGGGGGGGGTGTACCCTTCGTGCTCGCTCGGCTGAATGTCAAAGCTCAATCAGTCGGGACTTGACTAATGGTGGAATCAGACGTGTTTCAAGACAGCTCTTCTAATAATGTCGATCGTCAAAGTCATTGGGGAGGGGGCGGGGGGGTGTACCCTTCGTGCTCGCTCGGCTCAATGTCAAAGCTCAATCAGTCGGGACTTGACTAATGGTGGAATCAGACGTGTTTCAAGACAGCTCTTCCAATAATGTCGATCGTCAAAGTCATTGGGGAGGGGGCGGGGGGGTGTACCCTTCGTGCTCGCTCGGCTCAATGTCAAAGCTCAATCAGTCGGGACTTGACTAATGGTGGAATCAGACGTGTTTCAAGACAGCTCTTCTAATAATGTTGATCGTCAAAGTCATTGGGGGGGTGGGGGGTACCCTTCGTGCGCGCTCGGCTGAATGTCAAAGCTCAATCAGTCGGGACTTGATTAATGGTGGAATCAGACGTGTTTCAAGACAGCTCTTCCAATAATGTCGATCGTCAAAGTCATTGGGGAGGGGGCGGGGGGGTGTACCCTTCGTGCTCGCTCGGCTGAATGTCAAAGCTCAATCAGTCGGGACTTGACTAATGGTGGAATCAGACGTGTTTCAAGACAGCTCTTCCAATAATGTCGATCGTCAAAGTCATTGGGGAGGGGGCGGGGGGGGGTGTACCCTTCGTGCTCGCTCGGCTGAATGTCAAAGCTCAATCAGTCGGGACTTGACTAATGGTGGAATCAGACGTGTTTCAAGACAGCTCTTCCAATAATGTCGATCGTCAAAGTCATTGGGGAGGGGGCGGGGGGGTGTACCCTTCGTGCTCGCTCGGCTGAATGTCAAAGCTCAATCAGTCGGGACTTGACTAATGGTGGAATCAGACGTGTTTCAAGACAGCTCTTCCAATAATGTCGATCGTCAAAGTCACTGGGGGGGGCGGGGGGGTGTACCCTTCGTGCTCGCTCGGCTGAATGTCAAAGCTCAATCAATCGGGACTTGACTAATGGTGGAATCAGACGTGTTTCAAGACAGCTCTTCCAATAATGTCGATCGTCAAAGTCATTGGGGGGGGGGGGGGTACCCTTCGTGCTCGCTCGGCTGAATGTCAAAGCTCAATCAGTCGGGACTTGACTAATGGTGGAATCAGACGTGTTTCAAGACAGCTCTTCCAATAATGTCGATCGTCAAAGTCATTGGGGAGGGGGCGGGGGGGTGTACCCTTCGTGCTCGCTCGGCTGAATGTCAAAGCTCAATCAGTCGGGACTTGACTAATGGTGGAATCAGACGTGTTTCAAGACAGCTCTTCTAATAATGTCGATCGTCAAAGTCATTGGGGGGGTGGGGGGTACCCTTCGTGCGCGCTCGGCTGAATGTCAAAGCTCAATCAGTCGGGACTTGACTAATGGTGGAATCAGACGTGTTTCAAGACAGCTCTTCCAATAATGTCGATCGTCAAAGTCATTGGGGAGGGGGCGGGGGGGTGTACCCTTCGTGCTCGCTCGGCTGAATGTCAAAGCTCAATCAGTCGGGACTTGACTAATGGTGGAATCAGACGTGTTTCAAGACAGCTCTTCTAATAATGTCGATCGTCAAAGTCATTGGGGGGGTGGGGGGTACCCTTCGTGCGCGCTCGGCTGAATGTCAAAGCTCAATCAGTCGGGACTTGACTAATGGTGGAATCAGACGTGTTTCAAGACAGCTCTTCCAATAATGTCGATCGTCAAAGTCATTGGGGAGGGGGCGGGGGGGTGTACCCTTCGTGCTCGCTCGGCTGAATGTCAAAGCTCAATCAGTCGGGACTTGACTAATGGTGGAATCAGACGTGTTTCAAGACAGCTCTTCCAATAATGTCGATCGTCAAAGTCATTGGGGAGGGGGCGGGGGGGTGTACCCTTCGTGCTCGCTCGGCTGAATGTCAAAGCTCAATCAGTCGGGACTTGACTAATGGTGGAATCAGACGTGTTTCAAGACAGCTCTTCCAATAATGTCGATCGTCAAAGTCATTGGGGGGGGGCGGGGGGGTGTACCCTTCGTGCTCGCTCGGCTGAATGTCAAAGCTCAATCAATCGGGACTTGACTAATGGTGGAATCAGACGTGTTTCAAGACAGCTCTTCCAATAATGTCGATCGTCAAAGTCATTGGGGGGGGGGGGGGTACCCTTCGTGCGCGCTCGGCTGAATGTCAAAGCTCAATCAGTCGGGACTTGATTAATGGTGGAATCAGACGTGTTTCAAGACAGCTCTTCCAATAATGTCGATCGTCAAAGTCATTGGGGAGGGGGCGGGGGGGTGTACCCTTCGTGCTCGCTCGGCTGAATGTCAAAGCTCAATCAGTCGGGACTTGACTAATGGTGGAATCAGACGTGTTTCAAGACAGCTCTTCCAATAATGTCGATCGTCAAAGTCATTGGGGAGGGGGCGGGGGGGTGTACCCTTCGTGCTCGCTCGGCTGAATGTCAAAGCTCAATCAGTCGGGACTTGACTAATGGTGGAATCAGACGTGTTTCAAGACAGCTCTTCCAATAATGTCGATCGTCAAAGTCATTGGGGGGGGGGGGGTACCCTTCGTGCTCGCTCGGCTGAATGTCAAAGCTCAATCAGTCGGGACTTGACTAATGGTGGAATCAGACGTGTTTCAAGACAGCTCTTCCAATAATGTCGATCGTCAAAGTCATTGGGGAGGGGGCGGGGGGGTGTACCCTTCGTGCTCGCTCGGCTGAATGTCAAAGCTCAATCAGTCGGGACTTGACTAATGGTGGAATCAGACGTGTTTCAAGACAGCTCTTCTAATAATGTCGATCGTCAAAGTCATTGGGGGGGTGGGGGGTACCCTTCGTGCGCGCTCGGCTGAATGTCAAAGCTCAATCAGTCGGGACTTGACTAATGGTGGAATCAGACGTGTTTCAAGACAGCTCTTCCAATAATGTCGATCGTCAAAGTCATTGGGGAGGGGGCGGGGGGGTGTACCCTTCGTGCTCGCTCGGCTGAATGTCAAAGCTCAATCAGTCGGGACTTGACTAATGGTGGAATCAGACGTGTTTCAAGACAGCTCTTCTAATAATGTCGATCGTCAAAGTCATTGGGGGGGTGGGGGGTACCCTTCGTGCGCGCTCGGCTGAATGTCAAAGCTCAATCAGTCGGGACTTGACTAATGGTGGAATCAGACGTGTTTCAAGACAGCTCTTCCAATAATGTCGATCGTCAAAGTCATTGGGGAGGGGGCGGGGGGGTGTACCCTTCGTGCTCGCTCGGCTGAATGTCAAAGCTCAATCAGTCGGGACTTGACTAATGGTGGAATCAGACGTGTTTCAAGACAGCTCTTCTAATAATGTCGATCGTCAAAGTCATTGGGGGGGTGGGGGGTACCCTTCGTGCGCGCTCGGCTGAATGTCAAAGCTCAATCAGTCGGGACTTGACTAATGGTGGAATCAGACGTGTTTCAAGACAGCTCTTCCAATAATGTCGATCGTCAAAGTCATTGGGGAGGGGGCGGGGGGGTGTACCCTTCGTGCTCGCTCGGCTGAATGTCAAAGCTCAATCAGTCGGGACTTGACTAATGGTGGAATCAGACGTGTTTCAAGACAGCTCTTCCAATAATGTCGATCGTCAAAGTCATTGGGGGGGGGCGGGGGGGTGTACCCTTCGTGCTCGCTCGGCTGAATGTCAAAGCTCAATCAATCGGGACTTGACTAATGGTGGAATCAGACGTGTTTCAAGACAGCTCTTCCAATAATGTCGATCGTCAAAGTCATTGGGGGGGGGGGGGGTACCCTTCGTGCGCGCTCGGCTGAATGTCAAAGCTCAATCAGTCGGGACTTGATTAATGGTGGAATCAGACGTGTTTCAAGACAGCTCTTCCAATAATGTCTATCGTCAAAGTCATTGGGGGGGGGGGGGTGTACCCTTCATGCTCGCTCGGCTCAATGTCATTGCTCGATTAGTCGTTACTCGTTTAGTGGAAGAATCAGTTGGATTTGAGGAAAGCTCTTGCAAAAGTGATATTATTATAAATTAAATTGTTAAGAATAAAGATATAATATAATTTTCAAGGAACGTTATTGCGTTAAATTACTTAATTAATTGTTGGAACAACTACTATAATAGAATATAACAGAAAGTGTACAGAATCGAAGTAAATTGGATATTTTCACACATGTCAGGCAGTGCACAATAAATTTTATTTTTCGGGAAGTTTATTGTTAATCGAAATTCGTTCTGCTTCCTTCTAAAATCAATGTTAATTAATTTTCTATCTAATTCGAATCTAAATTTACTTAACATTCGGTAAAATTATTAATAGTTATTTGTCAAAATCGTATCTCTAATTTCAACGCGAATTTCCAAATGGTTTCCGATAATTTCTAAATCTTTTCCGCGAATGGAAATTAATATTTTCGATTAAAATCTTAAATGCGTGTGCTATGGAAACTTGGACACTTCTTGATGATGCTACTCTCTCTACGCTGCTACTCTCTCTACGCTGCTACTCTCTCTACGCTGCTACTCTGTTCTACTTCTTCCTACTACAAATTCCAGGACCAACATCGCATCGAAATGTAAGTCGATCTTATTTGACCAGTAGTTCTCTCAATTTTTTCGAGTACAGTGACCACATACTTGTTGCGAATTCTATTGTATATTTAGTTAGGATGTATTCTTTTCAATGACTTGCGTTTTCCGTTCGAATTCAATTGCCGTTACCCTTGCCAATACTTCTGTCATTGTTACTTCCATTAAATTTTTGACATTACTATTGCCGTTACCCTCGCCAATACCTCTATCATCGTTACTTCCATTACTTTTTTGCCATTGCTATTGCCGTTACTTCTCGAGCAATTAAATTCACGCGTAGTCATCGAAACAGATTAATTTTGACGAATAATTCGAAACTAATAACCCCATTTTAGCTAGGATTTTCAGGTTCTTTATTTTCAGATTCTTTATTTTCAGGTTAATACTATCGTAAGACAAAACTTATGGTGTATATTATCATGTATATTATTATGTATATGTATTGTTAATTGGTCACTGTACTCGCTGCAATAGCAATAGTAGTTCTTGTCATAGCAATAGTAGTTCTTGTCATAGCAATAGTAGTATTCGGGCAGGCTTTGCCAACCCAACGATCAGCGCAGATGGGCACATCCGCGACTTGCAATAGTGTTGCGAAATAATCTCGCGTTGTTTCGCTTCATTTTTAACAGAGATGAAAATAAGCGTCGCGAATAAAACCATCGCGATTATCATTAGCATCGAAATTAATTATTCAAAGTATAGCGTCGCGAATGAAAGATTTGCGATTTCATTTGGTTCGACATGCAAGAAGCGTCAAAGATAGCGTTGCGACTAAGTACGCTCGCGTTTCAAGTTTGTAATTTTCGAAGATCATCAAAGTCCACTCGCTTTTGCATCTCTGTTCATTGAATTAGCGTCGCGACAATACAATCGCGTTGCAATAGTTTACCTTCCGACTTTTCAGGCGCCCATGCTGCAGCTGCAACGAAGGGCCTCGCCGCCCCAACAACAACTCGGATGGGCACATCCGCGACTTGCCATAGCGTTGCGAATTATTCACGCGTTGCTATAATTAATTTCGAACAGAAATCATAGCGTTGCGAATAAAATAGACGCGACTTTTCTTTGTATAATCAAGCACAATAGCTTTGAATATAGCGTTGCGAACTAATCGCGTTTCAACTTTGCAATTCTATCAGATTTTTCGAAGTCTACAGACTCGTTCTTTCCAGAAAGTAAAGTTAAATCTTTCGGATTTCTGTTCGATGCATTAGCGTAGCGTCGAAATAATCGCGTTGCCAGTAGCTTCGTTCGTCTTTCCAGGCGCCCATTCTGCAGTTGCAACAATGGACCGAGGTCCCAACGATCAGCTGGGTTGGGCACATCGCGATTTTTCCATCCTAGCGTTGCGAAATGAATTATCGCGTTTTGTCTTCGAATTAGTTTCGAAGTTAGCGTTGCGAGAATAATCGCGTTGCAGTAGCTTCGTTCGTCTTTCAGAGCCCATACCGCAGTTGCAACGCTCCGCAGTGCAGGCATTCGCGATTTTCCTTAGAGTCGCAAGACGAAATTAACAACGCGTTGTATTAGCGTCGCGAAAAATTGCCAATGCGTTGTATCAGAATTGCGAAAACTGCCAACGCGTTGTGTTAGAGTCGCGAAATAAATGCCGCACTGCGAGTTGCCGTTCCAAGGATCGCAGCATTGTCTCGCAATCGTCGACGATTTCCTTTAGAGTTGCGTGAAAACAAATCAAAGCTCGCGGGTGTTTTCGCTTCCGGATCTGACGAATTAACATCGGATTTAATATTTAGACGAATTAGCACGAATTAATATCCACTTCTAATTCTCGTGGATTAGCGTCGCGAGAAAGGAGTCCGCGTTTCTTTGCCACTTTCATTTTGATTTCCTCTCTGACATCCAAAATTAAATTGTAATTCTTATATTCGCAGACAATATCCTTGCGAAGCACTGGACGATCGTCATCACAGCGAGCGAGAATATTTTATTCGTACCTTCGGACTTTTTTAGGCCAGGACCGAGCACGTGGTGCAAATGCCCGCGAAACCACTGCGTGCAGTAGGAATTCATTTTTTCGATCCGAGAATTTACAAGTCGTAGCAGTTGGCGTAAAATCGCGATACACGTTACTTATGTCCAAGTCTTCGAACTCCTTCTGCCGAGATTATCATCCGCCGACGATTTATCATCCGCGAGGGAGGATCATCGGCCGAAAGATCGGCCGAAACGATTTCGTTTCCAATGATTTTCACAAAAATTGCATTCGTCTGTGGGTTAACACGGCACTCCTGTGCTGGTCTCAGGTTTCCTATTTCGCTATATATTCAGACTAACTTGAACTCAATGGTTTCAGGTTCATTACAGAGAGATTATCATCCATCGTGGGATTATCATCCGCCGAGGGATGCGTCTTAGTTAATAAGTGCGTGCGAGTTAGTTAATAAGTGTGTGTGACTTAGTTTAAGATTCTTAACCTCTTGCCTTACTTTAACGGGTCTAGCTTTTACTAAAGATTTTTCTTAAGAATGAACATTATTTTATTCTTCCAATTTCGTCTAAATTTCTCTTCTTTTCAATACAATATTTACTTTTTCAATGAAACGTAGTCTCACAATAATTAGAAATATTCTTCTCCTTCAGAGAAATAATTACAATCAGGAGAATTCTTGTCATCATAAATTTAGAGAGCATGGTACGGCAAGGGGTTAAGTTTCCTCAGGGGCCCCCGACCCACGGGAGCGCCCGTGGGGGGCACGGGGGGTAGCGTCCCCGAGGTACCCGATTCGCTAATTTCGCATATGTCGAGTATTATTGCCTTAGCTTTATTTTTTCGCGTCTCGTCTTTGACTCCGCCACAGCAAAAAGCTGTGGCGGCCTTGCTTGCGCAATCTCTTGGGTAGGTACGAACACTTCTCGATGTTCGACGAGTGATCATGCGGCGTGAATGCTCTTCCCTGGTCGCTGTTCGGCCAGTAATCCGCCCTTAGCTCCTATGAGGGGCGGGGTGTTGGGAGAGAAATGGTCACACAGGTTTGCCTGTGTAGGCTCTCTCCTAGTGCCGATTCAGACGGGTAAGGCGGCCTAAGTTAGTTTTAGGTCGCAGGGCGAGAAATGGCATCCCACTGTGTGGGAGGATCCAACTTTGGATCGTCACTCCTCATGTGATCGCGCCGGACTTCGAGATTTGTAAGGCTCCGGTCTTGTGCAAGCATTGTACGCGTCGCGTCACCCACGACTCAGTGCCTTCTGCACTGACTTGCAGTTGTTTCTTACTTTGAAAGAATCACTGCCTTCTGCACTGATTCATTTTGGTCCCCGTGGATCAGAAACTTCTTCTTTGATCCACTTGGTCCGCAATAGTACTTAACATATGCGAACGAGTGAGTGTGTGGGTGTGTGGCTAGCTAGCTGACGAGCGAGCGTGTTAGTTTATAAGTCGTCGTTGTTAGAAAGGGAGCCATAGCGAATTCCGGCTTCGTTCTGACTCCCTTTCGGGTCTCTAAAGCAGCAACCTCCCCGCGGTGAGACCCGGGACAATCGGTATCATCCACGGTTCAAAAATTCTTGCGAATTGCCATGAATTTCTGAGTCGAGGATGATACCGAGCAAATAGCTGCAAATTTTATATTATAAAATAGTGTGCATTGTAAAAGTATGTGGATTTATACTTCAAGTTAGGGCTCGAAATAATGTTTCGTTCGTAAATTGTTGAAATTGGTGTTCCTCCGATCGGAGGTCCCTCAGGGGCTCGCTTGCGGGTGGGGCCCGTGGGCGAGTACGGGGGGTAGCGTCCCCGAGGTACCCGAGGCGCTTATAGGTTGTTAGGGTTCTTAATTTAAGTTTGTTAAATTTTGTTTCATCCATTCTCTCAAAAATTGCACTCGTGTGCGGGTTAGTTTGGCACTCGTGTGCTGGTTAGTGTGGCACTCGTGTGCTGGTTAGCTTGGCACTCGTGTGCTGGTTAGCTTGGCACTCGTGTGCGGGTTAGCTTGGCACTCGTGTGCTGGTCTTAGGTTTCCTAATTTGAATTGTCACCTATTTTGTATTCGTACTAACTAGAATTCAATCTTTTCAGATTCATTACAGATATTATCATCCACCGTGGGATTATCATCCGCCGTGGGATTTTCATCCGCCGTGGGATTTTCATCCGCCGTGGGATTATCATCCGTCGTGGGATACGTCTTAATTAATAAGTGCGTGCGACTTAGTTATTAAGTGCGTGCGAGTTAGTTAATAAGTGTGTGTGAGTTAGTTTAAGATTCTTAACCTCTTGCCGTACTGTAACGGGTCCAGCATTTAATAAAGATTTCTCTTTAGAATGAATATTATTTTGCCCTTACAACTTTATCTAAATTTCTCTTCTTTTCAGCACAATATTTAATTGCTCAAGAAGTGTAGTCTCACAGTAAACTCAAATTTTTTTCTCCTTCTGAGAAATAATTACAATCGAGAAATTTCTAGTCATCATAAATTTAAAGAGAATAGTATGGCAAGGGGTTAAGTTCCCTCAGGGGCCCCCGACCCACGGGAGCGCCCGTGGGGGGCACGGGGGGTAGCGTCCCCGAGGTACCCGAGTCGCTAATTTCGTATATGTCCAGTAGTATTGCCTTAGCATTACTTTTTCGCGTCTCGTTTTTGACTCCGCCACAGCAGAAAGCTGTGGTGGCCTTGCTTGCGCAAACTCTTGGGTAAGTCCGGACACGTCTCGTTGTTCGACGAGTGACCATGCGGCATGGTGATTCGAACGCGGACCCTCCTGCTGGGGAGGCTCTCGCTTCGCGTATTCGCAATGTAAGACGTCCTTAGCTCTCTTTTGGGGGCGGGGCGCAGGGCGATCCGACTCATTGTAGGATGATCCAACTTTGGATCATTATTCCTCATGTGAAAACGGCGAGCATCGAGATCTGCGAGGCTCCTGATTTGTGCGAGCATTGTACCCGTCGCGTCACCCTCGGGTCAGTGCCTTCTGCACTGACTCGCCCTTGTTTCTTAGTTTCGAAGAATCAGAGCCTTCTGCTCTGATTCATTTCGGTCCCCGTGGATCAGAGACTTTTTCTTTGATCCACTTGGTCCGCAATAGTACTTGACATATACGAACGTGTGAGTGTGGGTGTGTGCTAGCTAGCTGGCGAGCGTGTGTACTAGTTTATAAGTCGTCGTTGTTAGAAAGGGAGCCATAGCGAATTCCGGCTTCGTTCTGACTCCCTTTCGGGTCTCTAAAGCAGCAACCTCCTCGTGGTGAGACTCGGGCAATCGGTATCATCCTTGGTTCAAAAATTCTTGCGAATTGCAATGAATTTCTGAGTCGAGGATGATACCGAGCAAATAGCTGCAAATTTTATATTGTAAAATAGTATGCATTGTAAAAGTATGTGGATTTATACTTCATGTTAGGGCTCGAAATAATGTTTCGTTCGTAAATTGTTGAAATTGGTGTTCCTCCGATCGGAGGTCCCTCAGGGGCTCGCTTGCGGGTAGCGCCCGTGGGCGAGTACGGGGGGTAGCGTCCCCGAGGTACCCGAGGCGCTTGTAGGTTGTTAGGATTCTTAATTTAAGTTTGCTGAATTTCGTTTCCTTCATTCTCTCAAAACATGCACTCGTGTGCGGATTAGCTTGGCACTCGTGTGCTGGTTAGTGTGGCACTCGTGTGCTGGTCAGTGTGGCACTCGTGTGCTGGTCTTAGGTTTCGTATTTCGCCTTGTATTCAGACTAATTTGAATTCAATCATTTCAGGTTCATTACAGATATTATCATCCGCCGTGGGATGCGTCTTAGTTTCCTTCATTTTCCCAAAAATTGCACTCGTGTGCGGGTTAGCTTGGCACTCGTGTGCTGGTCTTAAGTTTCCTAATTTGACTTGTCACCTATTTTGTATTCATACTAACTAGAATTCAATCTTTTCAGGTTCATTACAGATATTATCATCCGCCGTGGGATTTTCATCCGCCGTGGGATTCGTCTTAGTTATTAAGTGCGTGCGAGTTAGTTGATATGTGTGTGTGTGTGGCTTAGTTTAAGGTTCTTAACTTCTTGCCGTACTTTAACGGGTCTAGCTTTGAACAAAGATTTTTCTTAAGAATGAACATTAATTTATTGTTTCATTTTCGCCTAAATTTCTCTTCTTTTCAGTACAATATTTACTTGTTCAATGAAACGTAGTCTCACAATAATTAGAAATTTTCTTCTCCTTCTGAGAAATAAATTACAATCGGGAAATTTCTAGTCATCATAAATTTAAAGAGAATGGTACGGCAAGGTGGTAAGTTTCCTCAGGGGCCTCCGACTCACGGGAGCGCCCGTGGGGGGCACGGGGGGTAGCGTCCCCGAGGTACCCGAGTCGCTAATTTCGCATATGTCCAGTAGTATTGCCTTAGCATTACTTTTTCGCGTCTCGTTTTTGACTCCGCCACAGCAGAAAGCTGTGGTGGCCTTGCTTGCGCAAACTCTTGGGTAAGTCCGGACACGTCTCGTTGTTCGACGAGTGACCATGCGGCATGGTGATTCGAACGCGGACCCTCCTGCTGGGGAGGCTCTCGCTTCGCGTATTCGCAATGTAAGACGTCCTTAGCTCTCTTTTGGGGGCGGGGCGCAGGGCGATCCGACTCATTGTAGGATGATCCAACTTTGGATCATTATTCCTCATGTGAAAACGGCGAGCATCGAGATCTGCGAGGCTCCTGATTTGTGCGAGCATTGTACGCGTCGTGTCACCCTCGAGTCAGTGCCTTCTGCACTGACTCGACCTTGTTTCTTAGTTTCGAAGAATCAGAGCCTTCTGCTCTGATTCATTTCGGTCCCCGTGGATCAGAGACTTTTTCTTTGACCCACTTTGGTCCGCAATAGTACTTGGCATATGCGAATGAGTGCGTGTGTGGGAGTGTGTGATAGCTAGCTAGCGAGCGAGTGTATTAGTTTATAAGTCGTCGTTGTAAGAAAGGAAGTCATAGCGAATTCCGACTTCGTTCTGACTCCCTTTCGGGTCTCTAAAGCAGCAACCTCCTCGCGGTGAGACCCGGGCAATCGGTATCATCCTCGGTTCAGGAAATATTGAGAATTGCAATGAATTTCTGGATCGAGGATGATGCCGAGCAAATAGCTGCAAACTTTGTATTGTAACGAAGTATGTATTGTAAAAGTGTGAATTTATATTATAAGTCAGAGCTCTGAATAATGTTTCGTTCGAAAAGTGTTGAAATTGTAATTCCTCCGATCGGAGGTCCCTCAGGGGCTCGCTTGCGGGAGGGGCCCGTGGGCGAGTACGGGGGGTAGCGTCCCCGAGGTACCCGAGGCGCTTGTAGGTTGCTAGGTTTCTTAATTTATGTTTGCTGAATTTCGTTTTCTCCATGTTCACAAAATTTGCACTTGTGTGCGGGTTAGTTTGGCACTCGTGTGCTGGTCTTAGGTTTCCTATTTCGAGTTGTCACCTATTTTGTATTCATACTAACTAGAATTCAATCTTTTCAGGTTCATTACAGATATTATCATCCGCCGTGGGATGCGCTGTTGGTTCCATATTTTCGCCAAAATTGTCCAAACTTTCCATAATTTCGTTTCCTCCAGTTTCCCAAAAATTGCACTCGTGTGCTGGTCTTAGGTTTCCTAATTCGACTTGTCACCTATTTTGTATTCATGCTAACTGGGATTCAATCTTTTCAGGTTCATTACAGATATTATTATCCGCCGTGGGATTATCATCCGCCATGGGATTATCATCCGCCGAGGGATGCGTCTTAGTTAATAAGTGCGTGCGAGTTAGTTGATATGTGTGTGTGTGGCTTAGTTTAAGATTCTTAACCTCTTGCCGTACTTTAACGGGTTTAGCTTTTACTAAAGATTTTTCTTAAGAATGAACATTATTTAATTCTCTCTCTTTATTCTTTTTTGCTCGTTCAAGGAAGTGTAATCTCACAATAAAATAAAATCTTCTTCTCCTTCTTAGAAATAATTACAGCCGGGAAATTTCTAGTCATCATAAATTTAAAGAGAATGGTACGGCAAGGGGTTAAGATTGCTCAGGGGCCTCCGACCCACGGGAGCGCCCGTGGGGGGCACGGGGGGTAGCGTCCCCGAGATACCCGAGTCGCTAACTTCGCATATGTCCAATATTATTGCCTTACTTTTACTTTTTCGCGTTTCGTTTCTGACTCCGCCACAGCAGAAAGCTGTGGTGGCCTTGCTTGTGCAAATTCTTGGGTAAGTCCGGACACATCTCGATGTTCGACGAGTGACCATGCGGCGTAGTGATTCGAACGCGGATCCTCCTTCTGGGAGGGCTCTCTCCTGGTCGCTGTTCGGCCAGTAATCCGTCCTTAGCTCTCTTTTGGGGGCGGGGCGTTGGGTGAGAAATGGTCACACAGGTTTACCTGTGTAGTCTCCCACCTAGTGCCGATTCAGACGGGTAAGGCGGCCTAACTTAGTTTTAGGTCGCAGGGCGAGAAATGGCCACTCACTCCTAATGTGGGAGGATACAACTTTGGATCATCACTCCTCATGTGATCACGCCGGTCATCGCGATATGCGAGGCACCGAACTTGTGCGAGCATTGTACGCGTCGCGTCACCCTCGACACAGTGCCTTCTGCACTGACTCGCAGTTGTTTCTCACTTTGAAAGAATCACTGCCTTCTGCACTGATTCATTTTGGTCCCCGTGGATCAGAGACTTCTTCTTTGATCCACTTTGGTCCGCAATAGTACTTGACATATGCGAACGAGCGAGTGTGTGGGAGTGTGTGATAGCTAGCTAGCGAGCGAGTGTATTAGTTTATAAGTCGTCGTTGTAAGAAAGGAAGTCATAGCGAATTCCGACTTCGTTCTGACTCCCTTTCGGGTCTCTAAAGCAGCAACCTCCTCGCGGTGAGACCCGGGCAATCGGTATCATCCTCGGTTCAGGAAATATTGAGAATTGCAATGAATTTCTGGATCGAGGATGATACCGAGCAAATAGCTGCAAACTTTGTATTGTAACAAAGTATGTGAATTTATACTATAAGTCGGGGCTCTGAATAATGTTTCGTTCGAAAATTGTAGAAATTGTAATTCCTCCGATCGGAGGTCCCTCAGGGGCTCGCTTGCGGGAGGGGCCCGTGAGCGAGTACGGGGGGTAGCGTCCCCGAGGAACCCGAGGCGCTTGTAGGTTGTTAGGGTTTTTAATTTAAGTTTGTTAGATTTCGTTTCCTTCATTTTCTCAAAACATGCACTCGTGTGCTGGTTTGTGTGGCACTCGTGTGCTGGTAGTGTGGCACTCGTGTGCTGGTTAGCTTGGCACTCGTGTGCTGGACCTAGGTTTACTATTTCGCCTTGTATTCAGACTAATTTGAATTCAATCATTTCAGGTTCATTACAGATATTATCATCCACCGTGGGATGCGTTTTAGGTACTATATTTTCGCCAAAATTTTCCAATTTTTCCATAATTTCGTTTCCTCCATTTTCCCAAAAATTGCACTCGTGTGCGGGTTAGCTTGGCACTCGTGTGCTGGTCTTAGATTTTCTATTTCGACTTGAATTCAGACTAACTTTAGTTCAATGGTTTCAGGTTCATTACAGATATTATCATCCGCCGTGGGATTTTCATCCGCCGTGGGATTTTCATCCGCCGTGGGATTCGTCTTAGTTATTAAGTGCGTGCGAGTTAGTTGATATGTGTGTGTGTGTGTGTGGCTTAGTTTAAGGTTCTTAACTTCTTGCCGTACTTTAACGGGTCTAGCTTTGAACAAAGATTTTTCTTAAGAATGAACATTAATTTATTGTTTCATTTTCGCCTAAATTTCTCTTCTTTTCAGTACAATATTTACTTGTTCAATGAAACGTAGTCTCACAATAATTAGAAATTTTCTTCTCCTTCTGAGAAATAAATTACAATCGGGAAATTTCTAGTCATCATAAATTTAAAGAGAATGGTACGGCAAGGTGGTAAGTTTCCTCAGGGGCCTCCGACTCACGGGAGCGCCCGTGGGGGGCACGGGGGGTAGCGTCCCCGAGGTACCCGAGTCGCTAATTTCGCATATGTCCAGTAGTATTGCCTTAGCATTACTTTTTCGCGTCTCGTTTTTGACTCCGCCACAGCAGAAAGCTGTGGTGGCCTTGCTTGCGCAAACTCTTGGGTAAGTCCGGACACGTCTCGTTGTTCGACGAGTGACCATGCGGCATGGTGATTCGAACGCGGACCCTCCTGCTGGGGAGGCTCTCGCTTCGCGTATTCGCAATGTAAGACGTCCTTAGCTCTCTTTTGGGGGCGGGGCGCAGGGCGATCCGACTCATTGTAGGATGATCCAACTTTGGATCATTATTCCTCATGTGAAAACGGCGAGCATCGAGATCTGCGAGGCTCCTGATTTGTGCGAGCATTGTACGCGTCGTGTCACCCTCGAGTCAGTGCCTTCTGCACTGACTCGACCTTGTTTCTTAGTTTCGAAGAATCAGAGCCTTCTGCTCTGATTCATTTCGGTCCCCGTGGATCAGAGACTTTTTCTTTGACCCACTTTGGTCCGCAATAGTACTTGGCATATGCGAATGAGTGCGTGTGTGGGAGTGTGTGATAGCTAGCTAGCGAGCGAGTGTATTAGTTTATAAGTCGTCGTTGTAAGAAAGGAAGTCATAGCGAATTCCGACTTCGTTCTGACTCCCTTTCGGGTCTCTAAAGCAGCAACCTCCTCGCGGTGAGACCCGGGCAATCGGTATCATCCTCGGTTCAGGAAATATTGAGAATTGCAATGAATTTCTGGATCGAGGATGATGCCGAGCAAATAGCTGCAAACTTTGTATTGTAACGAAGTATGTATTGTAAAAGTGTGAATTTATATTATAAGTCAGAGCTCTGAATAATGTTTCGTTCGAAAAGTGTTGAAATTGTAATTCCTCCGATCGGAGGTCCCTCAGGGGCTCGCTTGCGGGAGGGGCCCGTGGGCGAGTACGGGGGGTAGCGTCCCCGAGGTACCCGAGGCGCTTGTAGGTTGCTAGGTTTCTTAATTTATGTTTGCTGAATTTCGTTTTCTCCATGTTCACAAAATTTGCACTTGTGTGCGGGTTAGTTTGGCACTCGTGTGCTGGTCTTAGGTTTCCTATTTCGAGTTGTCACCTATTTTGTATTCATACTAACTAGAATTCAATCTTTTCAGGTTCATTACAGATATTATCATCCGCCGTGGGATGCGCTGTTGGTTCCATATTTTCGCCAAAATTGTCCAAACTTTCCATAATTTCGTTTCCTCCAGTTTCCCAAAAATTGCACTCGTGTGCTGGTCTTAGGTTTCCTAATTCGACTTGTCACCTATTTTGTATTCATGCTAACTGGGATTCAATCTTTTCAGGTTCATTACAGATATTATTATCCGCCGTGGGATTATCATCCGCCATGGGATTATCATCCGCCGAGGGATGCGTCTTAGTTAATAAGTGCGTGCGAGTTAGTTGATATGTGTGTGTGTGGCTTAGTTTAAGATTCTTAACCTCTTGCCGTACTTTAACGGGTTTAGCTTTTACTAAAGATTTTTCTTAAGAATGAACATTATTTAATTCTCTCTCTTTATTCTTTTTTGCTCGTTCAAGGAAGTGTAATCTCACAATAAAATAAAATCTTCTTCTCCTTCTTAGAAATAATTACAGCCGGGAAATTTCTAGTCATCATAAATTTAAAGAGAATGGTACGGCAAGGGGTTAAGATTGCTCAGGGGCCTCCGACCCACGGGAGCGCCCGTGGGGGGCACGGGGGGTAGCGTCCCCGAGATACCCGAGTCGCTAACTTCGCATATGTCCAATATTATTGCCTTACTTTTACTTTTTCGCGTTTCGTTTCTGACTCCGCCACAGCAGAAAGCTGTGGTGGCCTTGCTTGTGCAAATTCTTGGGTAAGTCCGGACACATCTCGATGTTCGACGAGTGACCATGCGGCGTAGTGATTCGAACGCGGATCCTCCTTCTGGGAGGGCTCTCTCCTGGTCGCTGTTCGGCCAGTAATCCGTCCTTAGCTCTCTTTTGGGGGCGGGGCGTTGGGTGAGAAATGGTCACACAGGTTTACCTGTGTAGTCTCCCACCTAGTGCCGATTCAGACGGGTAAGGCGGCCTAACTTAGTTTTAGGTCGCAGGGCGAGAAATGGCCACTCACTCCTAATGTGGGAGGATACAACTTTGGATCATCACTCCTCATGTGATCACGCCGGTCATCGCGATATGCGAGGCACCGAACTTGTGCGAGCATTGTACGCGTCGCGTCACCCTCGACACAGTGCCTTCTGCACTGACTCGCAGTTGTTTCTCACTTTGAAAGAATCACTGCCTTCTGCACTGATTCATTTTGGTCCCCGTGGATCAGAGACTTCTTCTTTGATCCACTTTGGTCCGCAATAGTACTTGACATATGCGAACGAGCGAGTGTGTGGGAGTGTGTGATAGCTAGCTAGCGAGCGAGTGTATTAGTTTATAAGTCGTCGTTGTAAGAAAGGAAGTCATAGCGAATTCCGACTTCGTTCTGACTCCCTTTCGGGTCTCTAAAGCAGCAACCTCCTCGCGGTGAGACCCGGGCAATCGGTATCATCCTCGGTTCAGGAAATATTGAGAATTGCAATGAATTTCTGGATCGAGGATGATACCGAGCAAATAGCTGCAAACTTTGTATTGTAACAAAGTATGTGAATTTATACTATAAGTCGGGGCTCTGAATAATGTTTCGTTCGAAAATTGTAGAAATTGTAATTCCTCCGATCGGAGGTCCCTCAGGGGCTCGCTTGCGGGAGGGGCCCGTGAGCGAGTACGGGGGGTAGCGTCCCCGAGGAACCCGAGGCGCTTGTAGGTTGTTAGGGTTTTTAATTTAAGTTTGTTAGATTTCGTTTCCTTCATTTTCTCAAAACATGCACTCGTGTGCTGGTTTGTGTGGCACTCGTGTGCTGGTAGTGTGGCACTCGTGTGCTGGTTAGCTTGGCACTCGTGTGCTGGACCTAGGTTTACTATTTCGCCTTGTATTCAGACTAATTTGAATTCAATCATTTCAGGTTCATTACAGATATTATCATCCACCGTGGGATGCGTTTTAGGTACTATATTTTCGCCAAAATTTTCCAATTTTTCCATAATTTCGTTTCCTCCATTTTCCCAAAAATTGCACTCGTGTGCGGGTTAGCTTGGCACTCGTGTGCTGGTCTTAGATTTTCTATTTCGACTTGAATTCAGACTAACTTTAGTTCAATGGTTTCAGGTTCATTACAGATATTATCATCCGCCGTGGGATTTTCATCCGCCGTGGGATTTTCATCCGCCGTGGGATTCGTCTTAGTTATTAAGTGCGTGCGAGTTAGTTGATATGTGTGTGTGTGTGTGTGGCTTAGTTTAAGGTTCTTAACTTCTTGCCGTACTTTAACGGGTCTAGCTTTGAACAAAGATTTTTCTTAAGAATGAACATTAATTTATTGTTTCATTTTCGCCTAAATTTCTCTTCTTTTCAGTACAATATTTACTTGTTCAATGAAACGTAGTCTCACAATAATTAGAAATTTTCTTCTCCTTCTGAGAAATAAATTACAATCGGGAAATTTCTAGTCATCATAAATTTAAAGAGAATGGTACGGCAAGGGGTTAAGATTGCTCAGGGGCCTCCGACCCACGGGAGCGCCCGTGGGGGGCACGGGGGGTAGCGTCCCCGAGGTACCCGAGTCGCTAATTTCGCATATGTCCAGTAGTATTGCCTTAGCATTACTTTTTCGTGTCTCGTTTTTGACTCCGCCACAGCAGAAAGCTGTGGTGGCCTTGCTTGCGCAAACTCTTGGGTAAGTCCGGACACGTCTCGTTGTTCGACGAGTGACCATGCGGCATGGTGATTCGAACGCGGACCCTCCTGCTGGGGAGGCTCTCGCTTCGCGTATTCGCAATGTAAGACGTCCTTAGCTCTCTTTTGGGGGCGGGGCGCAGGGCGATCCGACTCATTGTAGGATGATCCAACTTTGGATCATTATTCCTCATGTGAAAACGGCGAGCATCGAGATCTGCGAGGCTCCTGATTTGTGCGAGCATTGTACGCGTCGCGTCACCCTCGAGTCAGTGCCTTCTGCACTGACTCGACCTTGTTTCTTAGTTTCGAAGAATCAGAGCCTTCTGCTCTGATTCATTTCGGTCCCCGTGGATCAGAGACTTTTTCTTTGACCCACTTTGGTCCGCAATAGTACTTGGCATATGCGGATGAGTGCGTGTGTGGGAGTGTGTGATAGCTAGCTAGCGAGCGAGTGTATTAGTTTATAAGTCGTCGTTGTTAGAAAGGGAGCCATAGCGAATTCCGGCTTCGTTCTGACTTCCTTTCGAGTCTCTAAAGCAGCAACCTCCTCGCGGTGAGACTCGGGCAATCGGTATCATCCTCGATTCAGAAAACATTGCGAATTGCAATGAGTTCTGAGTCGAGGATGATACCGAGCTAATAGCTGCAAATTTTATATTCTTTTTGATACTGATATTTTCAAATCATAAATGATGTTACTATGCTGCGTACATTGATAATTAATTTATATGAATTTAATTATGTTCCTTATACTTTTTCTACGTTAGTTCACAACATCGTTGCTTCATCGGTGCAAATGTAAAATAATGGTGGGTGCAGCGAACACTGTGACGAGAGTCAGGTGGCGCAGCTCTTGTGTTGGAGCAATTTTTTGAGTATTTATGCCAACTGATATTTGGCATCCATGAATGGTACTTGCTCCTAGTTTCTTTTATATATTTGTTTATTGAAAATTCATTGTTTATTAATAAAATTGTCTCCCGTGGAAAGATGAGCAATTGTTTCGATGGAAAGAGCAATTCTTTGGTAGATGACACAGCACGTTTCATGCATTATTTCAGAATTTCCGTATTTTTAAAAGTTCCCAGCCTTTCATAAAAGTCGCAAAACCTTTCAAAAAGTTTTCTGTATATTTCTCGGGAAAAAAGAGCAATTATTTTAGGTATGTTTCATTGTAGTGGTTGATATGGTGAACCAGCTTCACACGGGTAGTTGCAGCGCCATATGTAACTTGATCAGATCCTAAGTGATCTAAAGGATCTATGTGATATGAACTGTTTTTATAAAGCTTAAAAATCATTATATATATTATTTTTATTTAGCATCTTCAGGATGAGATTGAAAGATATTTATATTACACATGAAATGCAAAACATTTGTTTACAACAAATAATAATTTAACAGTGTATAACCTCAAAGTGTAATAACCTTTCTTAAATCTTTTCACCTTACCGGTAAAATGATTACTCCTTTTTTAAATGTTAACCGTACATTTACAACCGCTGTAAGATGTAAGCGGCGGGTTGTAGTAACAGGAATGGGAATATTGTGTCCACTAGGAGTAGGTACAGAAAATTCCTGGAATAATCTTCTTAATTGTAAGTCTGGTGTTACCAAACTAACTGATCCAGATTATGATAAACTACCTTGTAAAATTGGTAAGATTCGCATAAAACATTAATATTTTTAACTTATTTAATTAATTCTATTGTTTATGTATATTAAAAACATGTAATTATTTTATGATAGCGGCATTAGTACCAAAAGGAAATGCTGCTAATGAGTTAGACATACAGTCACATTTCCCAAGTGGTGAATTACGTAAAATGTGTCCTGCTACAGCTTATGCTTTAATAGCTACAGAAATGGCATTAGAAGATGCAAAATGGAAACCAAACGATGAAATAGACAAGCAAGACACAGGTGTAGCAGTTGGAATGGGAATGATAGATTTGGTTGATGCATACCAAACATATGAAGCACTAAAGAAAGGATACAACAAAGTCAGTCCTTACTTTATACCCAGGATTCTGACTAATATGGCTGCAGGACAAATTAGTATTAAATATGGTTTTCGTGGACCAAATCATTCTGCGTCAACAGCATGTGCAACTGGAGCACATGCAATTGGTATAGATTTTAAATAAATGAATATTATATTAAACATACACATAATTAATACACTTCATATTTAGGTGATGCATTTCGTTTTATCCGTGGAGGACAAACATCTGTAATGGTGTGTGGTGGAACAGAAGCATGTATAAGTCCTCTCTCTGTAGCTGCTTTTTGTAGACTTAGAGCATTAAGTACTTCAAGAAATGATTGTCCACATGAAGCGTCACGTCCATTTGATAAAGATAGAGATGGATTTGTTATGGGAGAAGGCAGTGCTATATTAGTATTGGAAGAATTAAATCATGCACTTTCAAGGAATGCTAAAATTTATGCAGAAGTGTTAGGATATGGTTTGTCTGGTGATGCAGCACATTTAACTGCACCCAGTGAAGATGGTACTGGTGCGATATTAGCTATGGACAGAGCAGTAAAAGATGCTGGTATAGCTCCCAGAGAAATTACTTTCATCAACGCTCATGCAACTTCAACTCCCTTGGGTGATACTATTGAATTAAAAGCTATAGAATCATTTATGGGGCAACATAGTGAAAATGTAACTGTCACCAGTACAAAAGGGGCTCATGGTCATTTATTAGGTGCAGCAGGAAATTTAGAAGCAGCTTTCACTATTCTAGCCATCAAACACGGTGTGATCCCACCAACATTAAATTTACATAATTTAGATAAAGAAACGTGCTTGAATTTTGCCCAAAATGCTACAAAAGATTGGAAGTCAGTATCAAGACGTGTAGCTCTAAAAAATGCTTTTGGCTTTGGAGGGACGAATGCATGTTTATGCTTTGCAGATTACGAAAAATGAAAAATTATTAAAAGAAAATGAGGTCAAAAAATTAAATCAAATCATGAAAAGAAGCATAATTACACGCAGCATAATATGAACTAGTCATTCCTTCATATACATTAATTAATACATACATTGTATCTACAAAAAAACGTCAAATGTAGATGTATAATTCTGTCTATTCACATCAGGGTATGGTTTTATAAACCATTTGTTGACTTATGCTAAGATTACAATGCTTTAAATATTCCTCTTCTTGTATAATATAAAACAAAACTGATGTAATATATGACTTGTAAAAAGATAATGTTTTATATTAAATTTGTTGCATGAATAAAGAAGAATGTAATTTGGTGTAAGATAATAAGAATGCAATTTGAAATCTATTTTGTAATAATTTGTTAATATTTCTGTATAATATTATAATTATTCCAACATTTACGTCCAATTTGTTAGAAAATGTAACTCATAACAGCTACTTTCAGACAAATAAAACTCTTATGAAAGTATGTAGTAATTAATGAAGATAGTCTTTTATACAATTATTTATTACGTGCAATCAAATTGGTTTAGCAATTTTCTAGCTAATACGTGCTTATACAAATGTTTAATTATACAAGCATAAAGAAATAAGTTTCCTTTAACTCTGAACACTGATGTAGTACATTCATTTATGGATTAATTTGATAATTTGTAATTTCTGAAAACCAGAGTTAATCGACATTATATTTTCAATTTAATTCCTTTATAATTACAGTTTCATCTACAAAGTTGTCTTTTATTTCTTTTGAATTCAGCTGCATAGAAAACAACAAAATTCAAGGCATAATCATTTCATGATACCTCTAGTTTATTAGATGTAGTTTTCTGCTAGCAGATAAACCATATCGTATGACTTTTTTACGATGTACATCTCCAACGATATTTTATTCACACAGGAAGGTTGACCTCCAATAATAACAATTATCCAAAATACATCTATTGCATTCGTGTCTCTATTGGCAGTAAATCAATGTAAAAAAGAAAGATTGTATTCTATTAAATAACTGTACCTAGTAGAAACTTTTAATTAGGAATGGTAAAGGGTTTATGATGGCTGCATAAGATAGCGAAACGTTTTCTAAGCGTTTGACGAAGTTCTTGTCGTTTTTCAAGAACTTGGCACATTCGCGATTTGAACTCCAATACTTCCTCTGCTGGAATATAACTTTCTTTTTCTTCATCATCTGATAAATGGGATTCCTGAGAATAAAATAAAAATTTGTTACTATCGAAATTACAAAATTTATGCATAAAAATCTAATCGCAAAACATGAAATACTTACTTCTAACATTTGTGTAAGTGTTAAACCACCTCCTTTTTCCTTTAATAACGAGATGCTAGAATTGGAATGAACAAGTTTATCAGATGTTCGTATGTCGTGACAATCTCTTTCATGGTTACAGCATCCATCACTGCAAGCTACTTCAGATCCTTCGGGTGTACTAGGAAGAGAAGAACTACTAATATTGTGTTCTGAGGAATAGCCACAATCCTGTGATGATTGTTCACTTGAAGAACGACTTTTTCTTTCTGACATCGATAATTCGAAACGTTTCTTCATTTCTATCCACATATATCTTTTGCTTGGTTTTCCTATCCACGCGTGTACTATGTCTTTAGTCATTGGATTTTTACAATCCTCCAGGCTGTGCCAGTCATCATCTTCAATTTTCTCCGCACAATCCTACACATTGAACGACATATAAATCTTACAAATCACGTTAAAATATGCACGTAATATGTATTGATATATTATATCATTACCTTACATGACTCGCAAGCTTCAAATAATTCTTCTTCAGAAAGATTTTTAATGGGAGTGTTATGCTTTTTTATTTGATTTGTGGTAAATTTCGATTTTAATTCAGAAGAATCTTTCTTAACACTATTTTTTTCTAAATTTGACGATCTTTTGGGGAATGCTAACTGAGTCTGACTTTGTGATTGTGATATACTAGATTTTGACTTTTTTATGCAGTCTGGACATTTACACGTAGGTGGTCCCTCATTTTTAGGATCTAATATTTGTAACTAAAAATAGATACATATTCATAATATATGTTTGTAAACGTGTACACAATTGAGCAACATTAATATTCTACCTTATGTCGATCTATATTCTGTGTTGTAAGTTTTGAATCTGCACAAACACACTGTACTTCACTGTTACCACTTTGCCTTTTACTTAAACACTGTACATATAAAATTAAATGAATGACTAAACACATTTTATAGCTTAGGTGCTACTTGAAATGCTAAGTTATGATTTACCTCGCATGTATTTTCCTTTTCTTCTGTTTCGTAACGACGTTCTTTCTTCTTTTTGCGTTTTAAACGCAACTTTTCTCGACGTTGCTTTTTTGCTATTTCTTCTCTCGTTAGTTCCTCATAAAGAAGTTCTAATTGAGAAACACCTTGTTTAACTTCTACAGCCATCTATAAAGAATCATTTAACCATGTACAAATGCATTTGTTAACGCACACCAAGTATTAGCATCACAATTTTGTACTTGAAAGTTTCTGGATAATGCATCCACTGCAACAGCAGCTAACACTTTGCACACAGTTTCTTCTTCCCGTAAACGTCGATGAACTCTATGCAACCGTTCAGCAATACATATCCCTAAACATGTAAGTACTTCTTCCTGAGCAATTTCTAATGTTTTAGCATGTCGTTCCCTATAATTATAAAAGTTCTAAAGTGACTAAATACTAAACCAAACTTCTTAATAAAAAACTTTCTTAATTATGTACCTTCCCATAAGTTCTGGTTGAGCCCGCCCAATTAAAGTATTAATATAATCTGTACTAGTAGGTAAATGTACATGTCTATCTCGTATGCAACGTTTAATTCCAGAGTATAGGGCAGCAACATAACCTGTTTCTTTTGTTGGTTCAGGTTCTGTTGTCAACAAAGAAGATGCTAGTAACACCTTTGTTCGACATTCTCCACAAAATCTATAAAAACATAATGATAAAAAATTTGAATTACGAATATTTAAAATATAATATTTATGATCCTACCGATGTTTACGTAAATATGTATCTAACGTGGCATCAAGAGTATCAGTTTCTATCAGAGCAAGTTCTTGTCGACATGGAAGTTCCATACAATCCCACACTTCTCTCCACGCACTTGGGAGAGGTCTCATACGTTGAATTTCCAATGAATGAAGTACACATCTTCGTGATTTTTTACTTCTAGGTTGTCTTTCAACTAAACTATTTAATCTTGTGCTGTACAATAACCAAATTTTTATACATTTTATATAATTATGATAAATATATTACAACATTAATTAAATTACCTATGTCCTTGCAACATTGTACATAATAATTGTGGTGATCCCAAAACATCATCTTTTATTGATAATAGACCTTCAGGTGTAATTACCAAAGGATCTAACGCTGGATGCCCCGATTTCATAAGGTCATAGAACAATCTTTCAACACTAAATACATAAAATATAACATGTTGAATGCATGGTACGAGCAACATTGTTATATGCATATATCATATCACATATTTTCTTTTATATACCTTCTCCTACAACCGATACATGGCACAGCTTGACCCAAAATTGCGAGCATATCTTTGCATGTTACTTTAAATGATGCTTTGATTTCTTCTTTTGTAAGCATGTCCAATTTTTTAGTAAATTCATCAAGCTGTTTACCACGGACTAATGGATTATCACAGATTGCTCCCAAACCATTTATATCCATAATCATCTATAGAACAAATCAAAATTATTTCTATAATATCAAATTATAAATTCACTTTTCGTTTTTTATTTAAATAAAATTAAAATAGATAGTTTTTTCAGAAGCTGAATCTTATTTCAAAGAAAACGAAAAATAATTAGATATCAAATATAAAAAATATTGAACTGATTTTTATGAAAATTATACAATTTTATTTATCGTGCGTATCACATTTTATACCGATACAAAAAATTTCTACATCACAGATGTTGATAATTTTATAACTCAAGTTTTCATTTCATCTGTTGCATAGTACATATCTAATCAATCCATTAAAATAACAAATCCGTTTGACATTTTTTATTTTTACAAGAAAACAAGCAAGTTTAAAATCATAATAATAGAATGAACGGAACTTGAAAAGTTACTATCGATTCGTAGAAACATGAATCACGTTCGACTGCCAACAATCAACGATTGTTAAGCGGAATATGTACTGATATTAAACACAGTATGTACTCCTAATTAGTTATGCCATAGGCATGCAATCATAGTCACGTTTAGGTTAAGTCAGAAATATCATAGAATGCTATTACGTAAGTCCTATTAAGCCGTTAATTTTGAATAGACTAATCAATGAATTTAAGAATGTTGACGAATGAAAATTATGCTCACCGTGAGATTCTCATCAACAATCAACGGCATTTGTCTTCGCGTCAAATCGACCGGGTCATCGTCCCGCCAAACGTTCACCAGCTTCGCCATCGCTGTTGAATTTCTTGATTACCAATGTTTCTACGCGCAATAGTGTTCAATCTTGCCAAACGACACAATGTACAAACATCTAAAATCGTAATCCACTGCCACGGATGCACCAGAAAAATAAGTTAGACGGTATCATACGTCTGCCATTTGCAACGAGTGGTTTCTCACTTCCGCCCTGCGTGCATTGTCCCGCTTCCCTCTCCTAGCGCTATCCTTATTCTAATTGCACTGTACATACATACATACCTGTTCCTAATCTCTTTTCTTTACAGCCGCTTTTGGTGCAAAGTCCCATAGAACTACTTGCCTATCGTATCTGATAAAAAATAGTTTTATACGTGATAAAGACGATATTTCGATTAAATGTATTATTTCGTTAGACGAAGTTTGAGTCACTCGCTAACGAAAAGTTATAGTAGTAGAACCGCAGAATTTGACCAATTTTTTTTAGTAAACATAGAACGAAAATAAGGAGATGCGTGCCTTAGCGCATGTCAATGCGCATTTATATTAGAATGATATTTATTGTTAAGGATTCAATGAAGGCACGCATCGACTACTCGAAGCAAAAGAGAAGATAAAATACATATGCCAACTTGGCAAAGGAGGTAGCGTAATAGGTTCGGTAGGCGGTCAAATTCATACATTCAAATCTTTTGCTTGAAGTAATTGTTATTCGTAATTATTTTCCCTTTAAAATTATTTTTTAAACATCACTGTTTGTAATTTATTATTAACATTTTTTAAATTACACGATTATTAAATTCAACACGTCTTAAATATTTGTTCGTCATCTACAATATAAGTTGCAATTTTGAAATTAAATACCTAACATTCAAATTATGAATAGTATATTTTGAACCTTCTTCACATGTTATTCAAGAATTGTTGAAAACGATAGTTGTATTACAATTGTTCTTCGTAAATATAAATCTTTCATTGACTGTGTATTTAAATAATTAAGTGATTAAATAAACATACACATACATGTGTGTGCATTTTTATATGCATATATGTACTGATTTTTAGTCACTAGAATTTTAGGTAATATTATATTATAGAGTGAAAAATGATCTATTCCTTAACAAGAATTTATATAAACCGCCTTTTGCGTTCCGTTTTGGGGCAGGATTCATTATATACACGGTGTATCTATAATATGTATTACATACCGATGTATGTAATGTGGCGTGCTGTGACGTACTAACGTACGCAGACGTACACAGAGCATTCTCAGAGGAATTATGTATGTTTCGATAATTTTTTGTTCAAAACATTTAAACAATTGCATTAATTGTATTCCTGCTTTTCACAATTATTGATTTCTATATTTAAAAAATATAGAAGTGTTTGTGTTGTGAATGTAGAAATTTTATTAACAAAATTATGTTCTCCAAGTATCTTTGGTTATTTCCATTATTCGTATCTACATATTTTCTATACTCGCATGATTACCTGAACAAAATCAAATTTGATGATTTTATGCAGAAAGGAATAAATATTATTGGTAATATTTATTCCAGTTTGGATAGAAACCCGAATACAATTTCAGAAACTAATGTGGGCCACAAAGTATTTACACAAAATGAACTAAAAAAATATATAAACTTGGAAGATGGTTTATATATTTCAATATTAGGTCAAGTTTTTGATGTTACTAAAGGTGCAAAACATTATGGACCTGGAGCAAGTTATCACGTCTTCACTGGTATAAATTGTGATAAGATTACACTTTGTAGACTTTGTGTCATGTATATTTAATACATGCATTTGTAGGTCGAGATGCATCATTAGCTTTTATCACAGGAGAATTTAATGACAAAGGCTTAACAGATGATGTGTCTTCATTATCTTTGCAACAAATCAAAGCATTAAATGATTGGGTAAACTTTTATAAAAACAACTATATTTACAAAGGTTTGCTGTCATCAGCTTACATACCTGAAATAAATATATAATAGGATTTATAGAAATATTTCTGAAAAATGTGTTTCCTTCGGTATAGGCAAACTAAGTGGCAGACACTACCATGAGGATGGTAGCCCAACTGAAGAATCACATAATATAAAAAGAATGTTAAAACAGGCTAAGGAAGTCGAATTCCAAGAGGAGCATAGGAAAAGAATGTTTCCTCCATGTAACATAGAATGGAATCCAAATTCTGGAACTATAGTTTGGTGTTCTAAGAAGAGGTAAATATTTTTTGTAAAAATATTTTATTTCATAAAGATTGTTTAAACTGCTTCTTTTAGTGGGGGAATAGCAAGAGATTGGGTTGGTGTACCAAGAATGTTATTTGAATCTCCTAATTCACAACAATCTAGGTGTGCATGTGTTAATCTTGATAGTAAAGAGTATGAGGAAACCAAGGGTATGCTCAGAGAATATGTTGGTTGCAATGAACTTTCAATAAAATGCAATGTAAGGATAGGTAACACATAACAAAAAAATAGTATTATTGCAATTAGTATTATTTCAATATTTCATTATTCCATTCCATGTAAATATGTACTTGATTTTATTATATTTTATATTATGCCTTCATGAAAGTATATATTTTGATACTATAAATACAATTGTACATCATTCACGATACAAAATATAGTATATTTATAGGAAATACATCCAAATTGTCATTGTTTCCATTTCCAGTAGATGTAAAATATTAAATGACTACTTAGAGCATTTATTTATTTCATCAGTCTTATTTAGTTTATCTAATTTTACATGTTTGTTGAATATTCTCTTTATTGTTATCTAAAATGTATTTGAGAAGATGCATGTTTGTATGTTATTAGAAAAGTGTAACACAAAACCAATTTACAGAATATGAACTTTATGTTATTATTTAAATACAGGATAATATAAATGCATTAAAGGAAGTACAATTAAGTAAATTCGTAGATAAATGAATAGAGCAAATTCAAATATATAAAACATACCTGAATCGTTATAATTTGATACGTAAAAAAAATATAGTATTATATTTGTATAAGTATTACTATGCTTACAAAGTAAACGCATATAGCACAAATGATATTACATCTTCAAATACCAAAAAAATGCGATGTGGAAATTGATTCTTTCTATTGGTATCACCGTAAGTACTCTTGCATGCACTTTTAATGCATACACATTGATGTAATTATACAAAAATTTTATAAATTGAGCAAAAACGGGAACCACAAAGTTGCATTACAAAAGAAAGTCATTTCAATAAATATTTTTTGTTAGAACTTACTCTGCATTGTACATTTTAATACTTTTGTATCAATGATCATTTTGTCTCATTATCAATCTTTGTTGGGGATTCTGCTCTAATACCATTAAGTTTATCCAGCAACATTTGCATGGATGCACATCTTCGCTTAAAACCAACATTCAATCCAAATACTTTCTTAATTTTTGCTCTTCTTTTCTTTAATTTGCAATCTGTAGGTTTATTTTGAAATTGTATCATTCGCTTATATCTTTTTACACTCATAAACGTATTATTTTCGCTTGAACTATCTCTTTCTTCATAAATTGTTTCCAGAGAATTTAATTTTCGTTTTAAATTTTTATTTAAATAATAATTTTTAACATCTACTTCTTGTGTTTTGTTTTGTTTATCGTTTTTTTCCATCTCTGTACTTCTTTTTCTTGGTCTTAAACTGCATCTAATGATATACATAAATATTTTGTGTAATAGGCTCATTTATGTGCTTAAGGCTTCAGATATATTATAATAAATAACAATGTACCTTCTATTAAGACTTTCATTGTGGTCGATGCAAAACGTTTTCCTCCTGACTGCCCTTTTTCGTTCTGGATATGGCAAATTTGTGTCTACTGTAAGTAATTCTAAACTAGCAGTTACTGCAGGTAAACTCTCATCAGTTACATCACATTTTTCTTGTCTGCAAAAAATAATTTGGATTAAAAATAAACTAATCTTTCGAGAGTTACATGATTGGCAGAAACAGATAATTAAACACTACTGAATTAATAATTTTAGAATTTTTAATTTATATTCCAACACGTCTGAATCATAATTATATATTGTCACAATCATATTTTATTAAAATTATAAATTTGAAATAGATTAAGACACTATTTCGATGTAACTTACATTGTATTCGATTGCATTTTATCCATTTGTAAAATTGAAATATTTATATAATAGTGAATTTCTTGAAAATAATGTTCATTAAATAATAGTGTGGCAACTATTATAACAACATATAGCAAGTAGTACTATTTAATAAGTTCGAGCAGCTGATGATTTTTATAGTTTACATCCACGATCCTATGTGGATGTTGTGACTGTTGAAATAGTTCACACTGTTCACTTGTTCGTAATTTCATTAACTATAACATAAGTTCAATATTTACTGTAAATGTATGATACAGCACAGAAAATTAAATGTGACATTTTTGTGGGAAACTATTATATGTAAATAAACTAATGTTTTATCATATTTGACGATTATTTATGTGTTTCAATAATTTCACCTCACTTCACCGAATCGTACTGTACACCTTCAAGAATAACGACCAACAACGCACTCTTCCTGCAAGTCCTGAACTACTACGTATTACATACAATATACATTATGTACATAACATAACCAATGATTGAGTGGATGTCATTTGCTTTCATTGTGCAAGAAGTCTGATTCCTAAATGTGGATTATGTTAAAAATATTTATATATGGAACGAATTTTGACAAGATACACAAATAATCTATTTAACTTGATGAAATCACATAAATGGAATCATGAAGAAAGAAAGAACGGCTGATAATAGCCGACCATATAAATTATAAGTATCTTCAAGAAATTTTTGTTATAAACAATGATTTTTTATTCATTTTGACGTTTATACAAATAAAATTCGATATAGTTGTATTTGTATTGAATATTAAAAATGTTTGTATGTTCTATAATCTAATTTTGTTTATATGTTTAGGTTATGTTTACAAAATATAATATGTGTTATTCTTAACATTTTATATATCTAATCTAACAAAATACTAGTGGTTATTGAGTTTTTTTTTATTTTACAGCTCACCAAATATTGAGTCTTACAGGCATAAGCTTTCAAAGGAAAAGTATCATTGTGAGTATCATGTTTATTTTCAAGAAAATTTCTTTTTTCCACTATATTAAAAATATATCTTTTATTTACAGGGCTTTGTTGAGCTGACAATTGTTCCGCTTCGAGATACATTAAGACTTATAAAATTAAATGCAAAACAATGTAGAATTTATAGAGTATGTTTAAATGACACATATGAAGCACCATTTCAATATTTTGATCCATTCCTGGATATTTGTCAAGGAGATGGCAAACAGTAAATACTTACATAACAAATATATATACTGAATCTCTATTATAAGTATTTATTATAACATATTTACATTATTTTTATAGACGATCATTGGAGTTTTTTTCAAATATGCATTTAGCAGCAGCACAAAGAGTAGACCCAGATAATAATGCAGGAGAGTTAGTTGTCCAAATTCCACCTGATGCAGCACATTTAGTTGCTGAAGGAAGAAGTTTAAGAATTAGTATTGAATTTTCTTTAGAGCAACCTCAGGGAGGAGTACATTTTGTTGTTCCAAATTGTGATGGGACTTTGGCAGAAGTAAAACATATACATTACACTAGATTTGAAATCTGATTTCATATATTTTAATGGACATATTCCTTATAGAGGGGTGCACATATGTATACATATAGTTATGAGAACTCTTCAAGATTGTGGTTTCCTTGTGTTGATAGTTTCGCTGAACCATGTACTTGGAAATTGGAATTTACTGTTGATGATTCTATGATAGCTATATCTTGTGGCGATCTTGTAGAAGTTGTATATACTCCAGATATGAGAAGAAAAACATTTCATTATGTTCTTAACACGCCAGCATGTTCCCCAAATATTGCACTTGCAGTTGGGTAAGTTCGTGAATTAAAGAAATAATTAAAATGAATGTAAAATTATATTGAAATCTATAGAAAATACAATAACTATTATTATTTTATATTTTAGACCATTTGAAATATTTGTGGATCCATACATGCATGAAGTGACACATTTTTGTTTACCACAATTATTGCCATCATTAAAAGTGTCTGCAAAATATATGCACGAAGCATTTGAATTTTATGAAGAAACTTTATCAAATAGGTATCCTTATTCTTGTTACAAACAAGTGTTTGTAGATGAATTGGATGAAGATATCAATGCATATGCCACTATGAGTATTCTAAAGTTAGTAAAATTAATAAATGATATCATGATTAATGTTTTAATGTAAATTAATAATAAAATTACGATTCATTTGTAGCACAAATTTGTTGCACTCTACTGCAATAATTGATCAAGTTTATATTACAAAAAAAGCTATGGCCCAAGCTGTTGCTGAACAATTTTTTGGTTGTTTTATATCTATGCAGAATTGGTCGGATACATGGTTACCTAAAGGTATATCGACATATTTAACTGGTTTATATGCAAAAAAATGTTTTGGAAATAATGAATATCGAGAATGGGTTCAGTCGGTAAATATCTTTTCTCAGTTACATCTATTAAAATAAAATATTTTTGTCTAACGTTATTTTGGGTTGTAGGAATTGCAAGAAGTTGTAAAATATGAAGAACAGTTTGGTGGTATAATATTAGATCCGTCCCAGCCACCAGCACCATTACCCATTGCAGCTAATACACCAGCACCTACGCCAAGAGCTCCAGATCCCGGCTTTTATTTTCCAATAAGAAATTTGCATACAATGTCCCCAAAGTATATAGAAGTGCTACGTAAAAAAGCACATTTAGTAATTAGAATGTTAGAACATCGAATTGGTCAAGAATTGCTGCTGCAGGTACCTTTTATATTTATTATAATTATCCATTTACGTTTTTAAAAATGTTGAAATTCATTTTAATACTTTTTAGGTTTTCAATAAACAATTGTCTCTTGCTGCTAATGCAGCACAACAAAAAATTGATTCTGGACTTTGGTCGCATATGCTAATTAGTACAAATGTTTTTACTAAAGCAATCTTTACTGTAACGGGTAAGGATATGGCAGTATTTATAGATCAGTGGGTCAGGACTGGTGGACATGCGAAATTTAGTTTAAGTTTTGTGTTTAATAGAAAAAGGTAATATAAAAAATACTCAATATTACACATAATACCTGGTTCTTCAGTACTTGTTAATATAAAATTTGTAGGAACACAGTGGAATTAGAAATTCGACAAGATACTACAAATCAAAGAGGGATAAGAAAATATGTAGGACCACTTCTAGTTAACATTCAAGAGTTAGATGGTACTTTCAAGCACACTTTACAAATTGAAGGGACAGTTGCAAAGGCAGATATAACATGTCATAGTAAAAGTCGTAGAAATAAGAAAAAGAAGATTCCATTATGTACTGGAGAAGAAGTGGATATGGATCTTTCTGCTATGGAGTAAATTTTATTGTATAGTACTGAAAATTATTTGATTAAGGCTATTACGATAACATTTTTTTTTTTTATAGTGACTCTCCTGTGTTATGGATAAGATTAGACCCCGAGATGACGCTTATGCGTTCTGCTCAAATTGAACAACCTGATTATCAATGGCAATATCAGTTAAGACATGAAAGAGATGTTACTGCACAATTGGAAGCTATCGAAGCACTGCAAAATCATGCAACTCCTCCTACACGATTAGCGTTAAACGACACTATAGAAAATGAACATTGTTATTATAAAGTTAGACTACGAGCTGCACATTGTTTAACAAAGGTTGTTTACATTTCAAATCAATTTATTACATAATTGATAACACGATTCTTACAACAAATGTACATATTCGTGTAGGTAGCAAATGCAATGGTTGCAACATGGGCAGGTCCACCAGCAATGTTAACTATTTTTAGAAAATTATTTGGATCAGCGTCGTGTAGGCGCATAATCAAACAAAATAACTTTCAAAATTTTCAGCATTATTTTCTTCAAAAGGTTAGAATAACATTTTCTAACATCAATGAATTATTTTCTTGTGATTTTTGTATAATATCCTCATTACAATTTTAGACTATACCTGTAGCAATGGCAGGATTGCGTAATGCTCATGGTATATGCCCACCGGAAGTTTTAGCTTTCTTAATGGATTTGTTTAAATATAATGATAATAGTAAAAATAGATATTCAGATAATTACTATAGAGCAGGTTTAATCGAAGCCCTTGGAGCTACAGTCACTCCAGTAATTAGTATACAACAAGGGTATGATGAATAAACTAACATAGGAATATTATTATTTAATTATCTAATTTCATGCACAACGTGTTTTCTTTTAGGACAGCTATTACTGCTGAGTCTCTATCAGTTGATACTAAAGCTATACTAGAAGAAGTCACCAGAAATTTAAATTTGGAGAAATTATTACCGTGTTACAAATATACTGTCAGTGTTGCTTGCCTGAAGGTTATACGAATATTACAAAAATTCGGACATCTCCCGAGTAATCCCAATCTTTTCAGAGCATATGCTGCATATGGACAATTTATAGGTACATAAAGTATTAAATATTATATGTATCAATAAATACTACCAAGTATTACATTCATATATTACTTTCTTTTATTCATTTAGATGTTAGAATTGCAGCATTGGAAGCCTTAGTTGATTTTACGAAAGTAGATGGGAAGTGGGAAGATCTAGAATTTTTATTAGACATGATAGAAATGGATCCACACCCCGGTGTACGACATAGATTAGTCAGACTTATGGTGGAAAATCCACCATTTGAGAGAGCTCATAAGCACCGTTTGGATCGTCCTGAATTAGTTGATCGTATCTGGAACTTAATTAAGTACGTATAAATTTATTCTAGATGTAATCTAACTGTTTTAGTGATATCCGCTTAAAATACATTTTTTCAGTGGTATGCTTTCTCATGATCCCAAAATACGTTGTGATTTGGTTGATTTGTACTACACCTTATATGGCTCTAAGCGTCCATTATGTCTACCTATTCCTGAAATTGCTGCTATTACTAAACCTAAGAAAGTAGGACCACAAAGTCCTGAACAAGATGTATGTAGCAATGTAGCAATAATATGTGCAATATAATGCATAGTTACAATATGGATAATGTGAATTTCAGATGAAACCGACTATATCGCACATAAAACATGAACCGCCAGTAGTGGAAGTGGATAATACAAGTGCACCAGGCAAAAGGAAACCTTCCCCTTGTCGGGATATTCCAGGCCCTTCAAATTCAGTGGAATATGGTCCTGAAGTAAAACGACAGAAGCAGACTCTTAATGTAAGATATACGTATAATCAAGAGTTACGAAATTTACGCAAACTTCATTTTAATTATGCACTTTCCTGTGTTGAATAGGATGAAAGAGCGAGTTCCGTAACTAGTGACGGTAAAGTTAAATCAGAATATTATAGTGACAATTCTGCATCATTACCTGGAATTATGGGAACACCAGGACCTGTTGGGTTTGAACCGGGAATGTTTAAAAAAGAAGTAGATGATCACAAACAGAAAAATGACTCTGCCAACAAAGTAAATTATATCATAAATAATCTTTTATTTGTAACGTACTTACACAATTTGTATATAATGTGCATTTTTAATTTTGAAATTATATCTTATAGAACAAGAAGAAGAAGAAAGACAAAAAGAAACACAAACATAAACACAAGCATAAACATGATCATAAGCATGGCAAGGATAAAGAAAAGAAAGAAAAAGATAAAGACAAAGTCAAAGAAAAGGATAAAGAAAAGGACAAAAATAAAGATTCTTCCAGTTTAAAAATCAAAGAAGAGACTTTAAGTTCTGCTAGTTCAAGTCTCAGCCCGGATGCTGCGACTGTTACCAATGAATTTATTTTTCCATAGTATCAAAAAGAATCACCAGATATATTCTTTTAAGACTACTATTGTTCATATCTTATATAATTTTTATATAATTTGAGACCCACATTCTAATGTATCATGGAATCGAATGTTGATTATCAACTACTGTAAATACTACATTTTTTAAATATATTAATACAAAATGTATTTTTTCTCCAATTTTGTTAAATAAAATTGATACAAAAATAAGCGTTGATATACATGAAAGAATTCTTATAATGTACCATTTGCAATTATACATAGAACTTCAACTATTACTGATTAGAAGCAATAATATATTCCTATACATTTCTTCTATTAAAGAACAAAAGATTTTATATTCGAAATTTTTTAAATAAATTGTAATCTGACTCCTTTTGAAAAATTTGTATTAATAAATATATATTTGAAATATTATCAGATGTAATAACGACTTTATTTAAAGCAGTATATAAATACTAAAAATGTCTTTAGCAAATTAAGATTATTCTTTTACGCTTATTATTTAGATATTAAAAAATAATTAAATAATTAAAACAATAATAATTAAGTACGTGTATTGCATGTGCGTACGTTGAGTACGCTATATCGACACTAGAGACGCGCTCATATTTAAATACTTCCTGCGTATTAGATAGGATGGCGTCCGTGGTGTTGCGGCAATTTCGAAGGGAATAGTGAGTTTTGAAAATTTTGACAACGACCTCGAGAATGGCAGATAATCAACAAAGTCGATTTGAAAAGTCCCTCGGCCTATTAACAACTCGTTTTGTTACTTTATTGCAGAAAGCAAAGGATGGTGTCCTCGACTTAAAAGTAGTAAGTAACTTCGTGAAAGTTCCGATATAAAAAGTTAACCTACCTGCTAGGTTAAGTTGTCGCGGGCGTACACGCCATTTCTAGCTTGCGGGAACTTTGAAACAAGTAACACTAAAATCAGTATTTCTGATGATAATCAAATACTCCCTTTTTAAAGATCATGTTCACTCTGCAGGATATCCTAATTTGTTGTTCTAGAACGAATGTGTTATAAATTTTGATATCTCAACGTGCTATCCTACATAACCTAAAAGGAAATAGAACATTCAATGTCGATTATAGTTTACCAGCTGAAATGTGATAATGAACTTATATTTTTTAGGCTGCTGATATTTTAGAAGTACGGCAAAAAAGACGTATTTATGACATTACAAACGTGCTGGAAGGCATTGGACTCATAGAAAAGAAAAGTAAAAATAGTATCCAATGGAAGTATGTTCTTTTATTGTTCATTATTAATTAAATGTTTCATATGCAGTTTTATAAATCTTGAATTAGACTGCTGCATTTCTTAAATAATAATATTTTAAATATATTAATAGAGGTGCAGGTCCAGGTTGCAATACACAAGAAGTAGGTGAAAAATTGACAGATTTAAAAGATGAAATTAGAAAACTAGAAGATCATGAACAGTTGCTAGATATGCACACTCAATGGATTCAACAAAGTATAAAAAATATACAAAATGATTTAATTAATAGAAAATATGCATACATCAGTTATGAAGATGTGAAGGAAAATTTTCCTGATGATTTTGTATTAGGAATCCAAGCACCTGATGATACAGAATTAACTGTACCAAATATATCGCAGGTATTTTCTCTTTTCGATAAATTATATGTTTGTGCAAGTTTTCTACCTTGCATAGTATTTTATTATTTATTAGATATCTGAGGAAGAGGAAAAAGAAGTAAATTATGAAATGTTTCTAAAAAGCAATACAGAAGAAATTAAAGTGTATATGATTCAACCAGAATTAGCTAAGTCCTATGATAGCAAAATATTAGAAATGAGATTACAAGAAGAAGCAAAAGGTACTAAAAGGGTGAAAGAAGAAGAAGAAAAGAAAGAAGAGACTAATGTTAAACCAAAGAGAAGAGTAGGAAGGTAAATAAAATTATATAGAATAAGAAATAATTGCTCTATTCGCATCAAAAATAGAAAAATAATATTTTTGACCTGCAAAGAGCATAGATTAACTGATCTATCTTGGGGAAAAATAGATATTGAGAAAAAATCTATTTTTTTGGTATAGATCATACAACATAACTTTCAATACATTTTTGAATATACAAATTTATAAGCATTCATAAATCAATTCTCAAATTTAGACCACCAAAAGGAGCTAGTAAACCAGATCCTGTTATATCAGATGAAGATGAAGAAGAAGATGCGGAATTAATAGAAGCGAAAATTGTTCTTCGCGATGTTAGTACATCGGGTAAGATAGCATAAGTTATTGTAAGATAAATATATTATATAAAATATCATCTCATATTATGCATTATAATTTCAGATATTGCTCACAAAGATTTAGAACTGTTTGATCAATTTTATTCAGACAGTAAGTAAAGAAATTTGTAAGAGTTTATAGATATGTAACCAATTGTAAATATGCTTTTAATTTTATAATTCTTGATTACAGTTTATGGACCATTAGTAAGGTTAAGTCCTCCACCTAACGAAAAGGATTATCACTTTAACCTTAGTGAAAATGAAGGAATTTGTGATTTATTTGATATTGCGGCGAAATGAGTTGAGCTTTTCTCAAATGAGGAAATTGTATAGTTTAAATGGCTGGTTGGTGTATAAATCGAACAGTGCCAATAATGTGCAAAATCACGTAAAAAATTTGTTGACAATTTCCAAAGGCTGTTCTATGTATATAATTTTAAAGAATGGATGTGAATAACGATCATTGGATATATACAGTATTTTTTTATTATTAGAAGTAGAGGAAATAGAACAGAATTACAAAAATAAAGAGAGAGAGAGAGATATTTACATGGTCGATTTTTGTTGAATTTTTATTGGATAATGTAATGTTTGTAATGTAATCTACAAACTGCGTACAAACTAACTTTATATGCATGCAAGACAAAAAAGTTGTTCACTTGTGATTGTTGCATATAAGAGAAATAATTTCATAAATAATGAATTAAGATTAGCATTGTTTTTACAATACACATATTTCATTGAATTGTGTAATTTTTTATGTACACAGTTTTGGATTGAAATCATTCAAACCAATCTAGGTGTATATTACATTAATAATTATATGAATTCAAAACTTGTAAACACACGTAGTATGAATAAGGTTTATTATGTAGTATAAGTACTAATGTACTCATACTCTTTTTATAATATACTTTCCATATCGTATATAATACGTTCGTTATTGCATTCAATGACGTTTACTTAAGTTTGTGAATATGTAGTTATTTAAGGAAAATACAAAGAAGTGAAAATATGGTACAAGCAGAAAAGACCAAGAATCTATAATTTACATTATAAAAAAATCACTTTTTCGACGCTGTTGTATGTGCTGTATAATTACGAAAAAAGGAAAAAGAATTTTTAATTGGCAGATGTGTTATAACGTATATACCTTATCGTGCCCTATTTCATCTACATTGACTGAACAACGGTCTATACCTTATTTAATTCACTGACGTCACATGCGTGCTATAAACTGTTCTCTCTTATTACATGTCGTCTGATGCCTATATTATCGATATATGTAGTCGGATTATACGTAATTAGTAGCAATATGTAGTCGTTTATGTGATATATCAAACTAACAGAGAAAACTGCACTCGAAAGACACGAAATTACCAAGGACAGATAAGAATGGATCGACCAGTTTCGTCATCGTCAGTAGCGGAGTCGTTTATAAGTCTCACCTCAGTCAGTATGCGCGTGTTTCCGTAGTAGCGAATCATTTCCAAATGTGTCAACCTCACGAGATTGCTACCTCGTACAAATTCGCGGTGCAGCGAGTTTTCTCGCGTCACGTTCGAACAAACCGCGGTAACGTAGTCGACATTTCGTCCTTTGATCAGAAGAAGGTATGATCACGTAGAAAATGTGTCAGCGAGCGAGACGAAAGAAAATGAAAGATAGACGTTTCACACATTCCGCGAAAGTATTACATCATGAATTTTAGTGGCTTTACGTTATTGGTAGGCTATCAATTCCATTCCGTATGAAAAATTTCATAGATCCAAGTCGATGACAAGTCAAGCAACAAAGCTGTGGGTAAATGTTCTTCATCAATGTACATATATATAGAAAGTGCAACTTCTCTATTTCTGAACAATCGATTGCACGCGCTCTCTTGTTTGGCGCGCTGCATCGTTTACTCCAAAGTTATTTGTCACGTGCTACAAAAAAGCACGATGTGTAATTAAAAAATTTTCTAAACAGAAAACATAAATAATGATGTAATACATAAATTAATGTCAATAAATTTTTAAAGAATATAAGTTTAACTAAAATTTTAAATTAACTTCGATTTTTAAGTTTACATAATGAATTAATTCATATTTTCTCTCGCATTATCTTATCTGTTAAGGTATTTATTGAATTTTATTGATAATAACGGAACTTTATATTTCAGTGACGATAAAAAATGCGTGTTTTTTATGGAAAACTCCGCGAAGTATCGCAAAAATATCCGATCGTACGGGGAATGGCATCTTATACCGTCATATGGCCTACTGGAAGCTTGCTGCAACAAAAAATCGCAGGAAACGAGGAATTAAATTATATTCAAGCTTTGAGGTTCAGCTTGTATGGTGGTTTTTTTGTAGCTCCAACCCTCTACTGTTGGATAAGATGTTCCTCATATTTTTGGCCAAAATCAGATATTAAATCTGCTATTACTAAAGTATATTAAAATCATAAAAAATAGTTGATGTCACAATTAAGTTGCATTATTTATAATTGGAAATATTTATTTCGCAGGCTTTAGTAGAACAAGTTACCTATAGTCCTGCTGCAATGTGTTGTTTCTTCTTTGGTATAAACCTTTTAGAACTAAAACCTGTATCAGAGTGTATTCAAGAAGTTAAACAGAGGTTTTTGCCTACATATAAAGTAAAATTTTTATCATATAAATGTTGAATATACATAGCAAATTCATAATAGGAGAATACTATAATAATAATATATTTTCAGGTTGGTGTTTGTGTATGGCCCATTTTACAAACTATCAATTTCTTCTTGGTACCAGAACACAACCGGGTAATTTATGTAAGTCTTTGTAGTTTAGTTTGGACATCTTTCCTTGCATATATGAAAGCAATAGAGGGCCAGAAATTACAGAAAGGTATAGTAAGTAGTCACATTAACAATATAAAAAATACAAGTCGTATTCCTGAAAATAAGAATACAGAATCTGTTGTACAAAAAGAAGATAAAAGTAAGAAGGAATCTGCTATACGATAATAATTTTTAGGAAATAGTTTTAGTTTAATTAAATAATTTATATAAATAAATCTGTGAGATAAATTGATTACATCAATATATAATGTCCACAGAAATACTTATCAGTGGAGTACAAAATGTTGTAAAAAAAGCAAGCAGATATCTGTTCATGTGGTCAATAAGTGTCTATGTATTGTAATAGATAGATTTAAAATAGTTAAAAATATAAAATCATGAAAGTATATGGAAAGTGTCCATAATTGTTATATTTACATATATATATATATATATATTGATTGTGATTTTATTGTTGACAATAACATTAGTTATTAAATATTAATTTATTATTATTAAAAATGAATATATTGTTAATAAATGTTCATTTCTTTAATTCGTCAAATTTGTATGCCTTGACTCATTTATTCACTTTTTTAAAAAAGCGCGCCATTGTAATTTAAAGTCAAAATTTCAATGTACGCTATCGATTAGTCGTTGTATCGATTGTACGTATTTACCAAAATTCAATATGGCTGTGTTGAAAGTCATTAAAAGTTCAAAACACTGTAAGTTGTCAAACGCAGGTCATTATACGGAGTATAAATTGTTCAAGTGAGAGATATGTTGATTTTCACGTATATTTCAGAAAATATACAACATTAAGTTTAAGAAAATATCCAAGAAGATGAAAATAAATAATATATATAAAAATATGAGGTTATGATGCCGATGTTTCCTGTGACTGAAAGTTTTGACAAATTATTTTTCTGTTACATTTATCTTTTGATTGTGAAATATGGCACGTTCCTCAGTATCAGCGCAATGTGATTTAGTTGCATCTTACATGGATGGAGTTCATGTTAAAATTGCAGAAGCATATAAACCTCCTCGAAAAGTGTGTTTACCAGCAGTATATAACAATAAGCTGCCTGATGTGTCAAAATTAACTTATAATTTTACTTTGGAACGATCAGTTCTTGAAAAGGTTGAGTATTTTTTTCTACAATTTAGAGAAATTCAAATCAATTTTATGTTACACTTAAATGTAGAATATACTAGAATAAATTAATTTTGATCAAAAGATTTAATTTACAGATGACAGAATGGCGCAAAGTTAGGCAAGCAAATAACAAAGCACGCCATACACGCTTAGATGAGAAAAGGAAGAAAGAAAAAAAAGAATGTCCTCCTCCTTCACCACCACCACTTCCTGATAACACGAAACAGCTACCTGTAAATGCACCTGTGCCTGAAACAACCATTCTTACTCCGCAGCCTTTGTCGCCACCAGCAAATGATCTTCAAGATCATGTAAAAACAAATGGATTGGATTATGCTGACTTTGATAATGATACGAGTAGCCCATTTGACAATATGGAATTAAAAACAATAAATGATATGGAGGAACTTGCTCAGGTTAACAGGATGTGGAGTCATAATTGTCAGATCTGAGTCACAATATTAAAATAAATTGTCATTTATTCATATTTTTTAGGTATTACAACCCTCATTTCAATGGGCACCACCAGCAAAATTAGAAAGTATATTAAAAGATTTAACAGTTAATGATCGTCCTGATACTCATTCAGAAGAGAAAAATGATAATATTAAAAATGAAACAAGTGATCAGGAAGAAGACAGTGTAACAGAAACAGTTAAACACCGTAGTGTATCTGCAATTGTTCAAGAATTACAAAGAGACTTAGAAAGACCTTTGATGGAGGTAATATAATTTATTATGAAAATAAAACTACAGGGATTATATATGTCAAAAACTATACATATTATCTGTAACAGGATTGGAAACCTTGGCCAAACTTAGAAAGTCCTAATGCTAGTTCTCACGAATTAAAACAAAACGAGCCAGTGGTAACAAATGAAGAGACTGTTGTAAATTTATTACTGGACTTAACAGAGGAAGACAAAAAGTTAGCACGTCATTTAAGTGATATGGGATTTCCTTTACCAAGAGCTGCTCGCGCTATACGCAAATTAGGTGGTCAAGATAATAAGAAGATTGTGGAATACTTGTTGGCTGTGCAATCTTTAGAGGAGGTAGGAATGTCTGGAGAGGATGCAGAAAAGGCCCTTGCCCTCACAGAATACAATCAAGACAAAGCCAAAGCTTACTATGAGAATCTATGTACTTTACGAGATTTAGGCTTTCCCGAAGAAGAAGCGTCCGCTGCACTTTTAAAATATAACATCGACCGTGATAGAGCTTTAGATTTTCTTATCGCTTGAATGCAAACTTATATATGAACTAATTGAAAAGAGTGGTCTAAAATCAATTTTTTTACTGCACAAAGGAATAGTAAATAAACTAATGGTCATGCTATTTCAAAACAAATATTGCCGATTATTTTATTGTATAACAAAAACTGAAATTACCAACTATTGTAAGATATGATCGATATACATGTCTTTATACGATATATATATATATATATATATATATATATATATATATATATATAAGTGCTACTAAAAAATGTTTCAAGTGTTACAATGGTTATAACAAATTTTAAATCCAATTTAAAAATATGGAATTCTTTTATTTTTTTTTTTATACATTATATTTACAGAATTACCTATTAAACAAAATAAGTATCATTAATTGACATGATACCAGTCATGGCTGACTATCATATTGGAATATTTAATAAATTCAGAAGCGCATCTGCAAAATTGAGATGAAATCTTTGATATTATATACAAACATACAGACAAGGTTTATCTCACCTTTTGCAGCAACATAGTGCAACTGTTGTTATAGATTCTACATGGTGGCTGATACCAATAATAACCCAAGCTTCTGTGAAGATTGGCTGTTGACATTGAGAGTGTACACAGATACTAACAGGTCCATTCATCAACAAGTTACATGAACCATAGTTGATAGGATACAATTTAAAGCCAGAAGTTTCATGATCATTTGTTGTAATTGATTCGTACTGAACATTTATATTTATAGGCGATGTTGAAATGTTAAGTGTGTGCTTATACCTAAAATTAAGTATAAATGGTTCTGTTTATGAAAGTATTGAAGAACATTAGGTACATTCCACGAGAAAAATGTGATGCATGATACTGTGGTAGTTACCTTTCAGTATAAGCTTTTTTTAAAGCTAATTCCCATAATGAAACAACTGTATTTTCATGGATATTATGAACTTTTAAAAGTTGGCGCGGTAATTCAATCGCAAAATCAGTATCCTCTCCATGCAATGCATTTATTTTTATGTTCAGTTTTATATTTGTACGTAATACTGTGTTCTCACAATGCGATTTGAAACATCTGTGATTGTATATACTTATGTATTTATAGATACAAGCGTGAATTTCTTATTGGAAATTTGAATAGAATAAAAAATTGTATTATGATTATCTTAAAATATTTAAATACCTTCATAAACCTAATGAGCACTAAGGTATTACTTTACATTAATTTATATGTATTGCAATTAGATAAAAACTCACCCATAACTTAAAATATTTCTTCGACCATGTGTATGAAAGTCTTGGTTTCGAGAAGTTAATTGATAAAGAAGTGGATAAGATAAATAATTTAAAGACCCATTTGCATCAAATTTAATGCAAGGAGATGATACAAATCCATTTAGTGGTAAATACCTTAGCCTACATAAAAGTTATTCTGCGTAAAATGAAAGCATTCAATAACATTAACAAAAATATTTATAATAAACTAAATTGTCTAAATATAATAATTATTTATATTCATTTGATGTAACAACCTGTTGGAACACACAGAAATTAGTGATATCTGTGGTGATAAAGTAAGTCTATTGGGTAATTCCTTTAAACAATTATTATCTGCATTTAATTCCTTTAGTTTAGGCAAAGAACCAATCCATTCTGGTAATGCAATGAATTTATTCCCACAAATAGATAGAACTTCCAAGTTATGCATTTGATTCATTTCTACAAAAATTGCATACAGAATGAAATTAAATGTGACTTTATGAATGTAATATCACGTATAAAAACTTACCACTTGGTAATTCATCTATAAAATTTTGATTTAGTGTCAAACTTTTCAAGTTAATTAAATTTTTTATGCATGATGGTATTTGTTCTAGCTTGTTAGCGCTTACATCAAGAACCAACAGTTGACTCATGTCACAGAGTTGTGAAGGTAGTTCTTTGAGTAAGTTTCCATATATGTACAAATTTGTAACATTGAACAGTTCTATGATCCATGGTGGTAATGTCGAAAGTTTATTCCATTTCAAATATATTTCTTGAATATGACTGCCATAAAACCTTATTGCTTCAGGAATTTCCTCAAGACCTCGACAATTCCAATGCAATATTACCTTGTTTTTGATTTCATTCACCATTTCTGCAGAATCTGAGTCCATGTTTAAATGAATTTAATCAAAATAGTTTTCAAATATTAAATTGAAGTAGATGATTCTGAATTTCTGAGGTTGGCAACCAACCATCAGGGTATGCTCAAAATAACTTGCCTGCTTGAAAGATTTGTATTAATAACCTATTATACAGCAACATCCATATGAGATTATGTTTTACAATAACACAATGTATTACAAGTCATTTGTTTTTGTTAATACAAGAAATATATGTTAAAACTACATATTTAGAACATTTCATAAATATTTACATTATCGACATAATGTCATAAGAAAGTCATAATGTGTACATACTTAGTGTGCATTTAAAAATATGTGTGTTTCTGTTTACTACAATTAAAAGTCTCTGTCACATACAGAAGATATACTTACTGTTTCTCTAACAATGATGAAAGAGAGTAGATATAACAGACAGATATTTTATATATTTTACTCACTTATATACAATGAACTATTATTAAACAAATCTATCCACAATATAAGATTGTATGAATACATAGTATCAAAGAGCCTGATAGTATATACGACTATATTAGAAACAATAGAATGTAAAATTGATTTCTTTCATTATTTCATACGTTATGATATTCTTGTATTTATCCATTTTTAATTTCGGTTCTTACCAAAGATTTTAAATCCATGACAACTGATGCATATGCAAAATTAAGCACGGCTAACACCATAATACATACATACTATCAGCTGATGTCAAATTTAATCACATTTATAATACATACAGTAATACCTGTAGGTATTTTCCACGACTTTTTTACCTCCCTTAGCTTTTGCAAGCATCCCTACCATTTTACAGCGCATTCAATCCGCAGTGAATTCTGTCTTATCATTGAATTATCAGCCAATCAGAGCAGAGCAATTTCTGTCCACATCTTCGGTTGCTTAACAAACTGCGGCCCAGGGTGGTGTAGAAGTTGGAGCGTGTACGTTTTAGACATTTGTTTGAACTATGTAGACATCTTTGGCGCGAATCAAGTCATAATTGCTGAGTAAATGTTGTTTAAATGTTATTTCTAAAAATTCGTGAAAAAACGAACAAACGTAAACATGGCTGCATCTTCAGACGTTGCTACGGTATTAATTATGTATTATTTTTTGTATTAAAAATCTTTATTTTTGTAATGTTACAAAAATATAATCTATACTTAACCTAATATGTTAAGCGGTGTATTTAAAATGTGATTAAAAATTAATATTTTACCTTAAAACTACATGATTAATTGTTTAAAGTTATTATATGTATTACTACAACGTATAACTTTTTATAAATAAACCAATTTGCAAATGCATATTGTATCGTATTATTTATGCGAAATTCTGTACTTATGTCCCTGGGAAGCCTTGTAGAAAAAATAAAGTATATTCAAATTAAACTATATGTATATTAAATTAAATCGTTTAATATATAATTTTCTTTTATCTGTTTACATAAATTGTATGTGTAGATCAAAGTGCAGAGGTATTTGAACTTACCGTTGGTCCAACGGTGCAAAGAAATAGCAACATTAATAGATGAGTCCAGTACAACAGAATTACAACATGTACTCCCAATATTGGTAGACTCACTCTTTGGAATAATAGATGATATTGGTTGGGGATTACACAGTATCACTTTTAAGAAGAATCCACAAGAATATAAAACACTCTGTGACTTCCTTAATCCACAGGGACCAGTTTTCTCTTTGTGCTACAAATTATTACCAGATTGTTACTTGAAATATAATGTTCCAGTATTATATTTACCGGTGAGTACTAAACATCCACAAAAGCTGCAAATAAAAGCAGTTTTAATAGTTTTTCTGTTCTACTTTAGGTAAAAATACGTTCTATGCTGGAGGAAGGTGTGATACCACCATTTTATCTAGATAAAATTAGGGATGATCAGGGTACACGTTCTGTAGCTTCCTTAAATATGAGTATCCTTCAAATAATTTGAGAACTATATATTCATCAGAATTCAGATAAGACCCTTAACACAGACATAGATCCCTTTGAATATTACATCTTCCACTTTGCTTATCACTTGACAAATCCATGGTTGCAAGTGCAACAACAAGAGAATGTTTGGGTAAATTGGGAAACTGTTTATGTCCAATTAGCTCATTGTTATTTATATCATTTTTTACCTACAGACAACTCACCAGTTTTGCCAATAATTCCTCCATATATTAGAAAAACACCACAAAGAAAATTGGTGCAGTCACCAGAAACTAAGAGGTACACTAACATGACTGTAATTGTCCTATTTGATAAGTTGAATAAGTTAAGAGCTTTATTTATTTGTTTGGTAAGTTGAAAATTATAACCAGAGATTATTACAGGCTGCAAACTCCACGACTATTGAGAACATCTATTTTATCACCTGGTTCTCCTAATTCCACTTCCACAGTTCCCCAACAACAATGTCTGCCACAAGTATGGAGAAGTGAAACTGTAGTTCAAGTTTTTCTTGATTTTTGGCTAGAGTATTCAGAAGATGGTCAGTTAAATACAAGATTTGGCATGACCTACTCCACGTCTGTCCCATGCAGAGTAAGTTTATAATTTTTAATATTTTTATCACAAGCATACATTTACATTTCATTCCACGTACAGCATAGTATTCATTCTGGAGAACACATACGTTTGGTACGAGCATTTATAAAAACGTTGCATGAATTTGCAAATAGTGCTACAGGTGCTAAGAGTGCAATGGATGAACTTAAACGGTATTCGTTAATATTGAATAATTTTTATTTCCATAGTTATTTAGATTATTAAATATAAATATTTTCAGAATAATTTTACCTTCTGTCCAAGGAAAAATCTACACATTCCTCCGAAAAGCTATACATCATTGGCCTTTAGATAGTTCATTTCGATTAATTCTCGAGACATGGTTAAGCTTTATTCAACCATGGCGGTATTTCCCTGGAATATCGTATACTAAAGAAGGGTAAGTATAAAATTTAATAAAAATAATTGATACAGCATAGTTAACCACTTTTTTAATTACTATTTCAGTAAATCAGAAGAAGAAGAAAGGGGAAAAATACATGATGCTTACAGGTGGATGCCTTTTGTTGCAAATAATCTATTAGCTTACACAGCAATATTTCAGCAGTTAGTTCCACGTTTTATGAGAACAGATTTAGTAGCTCCAAAAAATGCCTTAATGCTGTTCAGAGTTACTAAAGTATGTAAACGACATATTCAATGACATATATTATAAATGTAGATTGATTATTTTATTAAACTTAAATGTATAGGTATTTTCACAACCACTCTTAGCAAAAATGATATGTGAAGTAGAGGGTCTAATGGATGATGTTGGACTCAGTAGAAGTCGAGTATCTACAAATCAGTGGTCCTCTGTAGTAAGACAACAGATATTAGAATTGGAGGGACCAACATACCAGTATGTACCAATGTTTTCAGTGGCTACTGTCTCACAGGTATGTATATTGTGTAATCATTATAGTTTCGTTTAATTGTTTAGAAATTGCGATTTCTTTTTTAGGTGGTCTGTTTATTAAATACTATTAAGCAAGCACATCTAACAGCAACAAGTTTAATCGACGCATTAGAAAAGAAAAGGAAAACCAGGAAGCTTTTGTTAGCAATATGGGAATTCTTCAACGGTGAAGATTATTCTTCAGATGACATTAGTATAGATGAACGTCGGCGAGTTCCTGTGTACCTGGCGAATGCACAGCAACAATTAATCGAAATTTTTGAGGTAACTGTTTATATAACGAATGTTCGATACTTCTTTATGTCAAATACCGAGTTTTCTTTAAATATGACTTTAGATCAATGTGGAGGATATTCCTCAAGTAGCTATTGAAGCTGATCAAGAATATCATGAGAGTATTCTATCTACGTCCTTTTGTCATCAATCGCAGGTAATATATTGGTTGTGTTCCAAGGGTTTAGTCAATCGATAAATTTTTATAAAACATTTACTTCTCAGATGGATTCAAGTTTCGATACTAGTAAGCCAGGCATGTTTGTACCAATACAGTACAACAGACAAACGTGTAAATACATTGAATATTTGGGAGATCCCGAGTTACAGCCAGTGAGATCCGACGAGTGTACTATATTAGTTAGATTTTTGTACAATCAATGCGCCTATATAAATATGAAGGTATACGTTGATTGTGAATATCTTTTTTCATAAACAAAGAATAAATTGAAAGTTATTTAATGTCACATACTTTCGACAGTACCGACACAAGTTAGCTACTATGTATCACCAGCGAGGCTTCTTGGGTAGTATTTGTCGACAAATCTTGGAACCACCCACCAAAGTTATTAAATTACAAAAACGGACGGAAACCGGACTTTCTAGTGGTTACGAAGAACGTATACCACCTCGATTGAGTCTGCGATCACTTGCTAATTATAAACTCCTCCTGGCACTTAGTTTAGGAATGTTCATCGCATGGCTTACAAAGTAAGAGATGTCGACGATACCTACTTTTCTTATGAACATAGTTACCGGATCAATCGTTAATTATATAATGTGAATTTCATTTTACAGTTACGGTGCCTTTACCTTTCTTGGATTTATTTTTTGTTTATGGGTTGTATATATAATGATACGCGCAATGCTGGAGCCTTGGACCGCGTGGAATTCATCCAGGCACAACGCATCAACATTCTAAATAACTTAAGAACAAGTTAATTATATTTTTTATTTAATAAATGACATATTCCACTGTACAATATGCCATACAATTCGGCAAATCAATTTTGTATGCGAATTGTAATTTTTGAAATGTTTAAATAAACCCGTTTATGGTCGAATAATTAATGTATATTACACAGCCATTGCAGATCCACCCTTCCTTCAAATATTTTTAAAATTGCTAACGATAGGAACTAATTCTTTCGTCTGTTTTAATAACAAAACTTTACACTCCCTTGATTTTATTCATACTTACATTAATTTTATCGTGTTCATAGATAAAGTTATACAACTTAGAATCGCATAATGATTTTCCAATGAAAAAAGAAATTATCGAAGCTCACTCCACTTCGTGTCCTATGAACGCGACCCTTTAGTATGCAACCAGTTATCTCTTCATACGGTGAACGGTAGGTTGCGTGCTGTAGGGTGTCAATTTCTACCTGTGACTTCTCTCGCTGCAACGAATTATTATTTTATAACTTTTTCTGCACGAGCTAAAATCGTGCTTTCCGAAGCTTGTCACGTGCATCACGTGGGCTGATTATTATTTAATCGATATCGCGTACGAATAACCGATCATCCTTGTCAATTCTGCGGGATATATAGATAACTACTACGTACAACGGTTCGTTAACGCTGATATTGTGAGGAAATTGATATTGCACCGAGGCGAAATCACTCTGCGAACGAAGAATCAGCGAAAGGAGGGAACAGATGCGAACTGCAATTTCTCTCCGGGGCTGGTATCGACTTTTCCTTTAACGCGTACTCAAAATAATTGGATAGGAGTGGTTTTTTTTCTAAGAAAATTGCAAATCGTTTACATATCGTCGAACAGTAGTAAATCATCTCAGCGAACCGTACACCGTGCACACGTTCTATGAAAAAAGGTACCTTTTTAATTAGACCTCGCCACCGGACTCCACGGTGTTTTTTATGTTTCCCTGGGAGACCGTGCGGACACATGTATGCCACGCTGAGCTAACTATTACCTTAATAAAGTGTGCTACAACAAGCTGATCATGACACGGTTAACCGCTAACACACGGTTACGTAATAATTATACATGACTCTACTTTGAATTATTTGACCCCTGATCCCTTGGTACGCGAATACAAATATTTCACAGACAAATCATTAGCAACGATTGTACTAATAAAAATATAGCATAGACGCGGCAAATTCACGCTTTCTCATTAATCGTAAAAAATATTCTACGGTAATTTCGACTCTCTGCCACCGTTCCTAAGATCATCCATATTTCCAATCACATTAGTCGCATTAAGTCATTAGGTATTTAGTGCGATGGACGACGGGTGTTGCGTGTTCAATGCAACACGAACATGACCCGTTTTCGACTTGCATCGGTGCAACTTGCATTCTCATCGAGTAGCCCACCTCTATCAGGCATTCAGCTCTGCGGCGCGGTTAGGCGTCCTTTTATGCGCCCACAAACGACCAGTTGTGCGCCTGTTATGAACAATAATCACGTTTGAATTACCTCGAATGGTCCCGTTCACTATTCGTTAAGAGCTCCTTTGCCGAAGGAAGCGTCTTTAAGCCAGAGGACACGCGTCGCTTGTAATCAATGACTATTAGGCGCGCTGCTATTATCCGCGAGGGCTTAACACGTTCGCTACCACCATTTTTCCGCTATCAATCTTCGTAGCCGCGAAGCTCTGTGTCGTATTGACAAAAAATCGTGCAACTATGCGGCTCCGATAAGTTCCTAACAACTGTACCTAAATCATAGAACAAGAGGAAAGCAAAGAAATCGTCTTCGAAACAACGTTGAAACCCTCTCGGACGCGTCCCCTTTTTTCAATTTTAATTTCATCTAGATTACTCTTTCCAGCACTCCTTTTTTCAATTTTAATTTCATCTATTGGGTTGGCAAGTTATACATATCTCTCACTCCCATTTTTATGATATCCGTAAATTTTATATTATAAAATTATTATTATTATTATTATTATTATTATGTTATTTTTTATTATCCGTAAATGTTAGCAACTGGACAAATTGAATGCAGCGGTCAAGGAAAAGCGACCAGAATTGGTCAATCGTAAAGATGTCATTTTCCAGCAGGACAATGCTAGGCCGCACACGTCTTTGTCCACTCGGCAAAAATTGATGGATATTGGTTGGGAATCGATGTTACACCCACCATATAGCCCTGATCTCGCGCCATCGGATTACCACTTATTTCGATCCCTGGACAACTCCCTTCGTGGTAAAACTTTTAATGACGATGACGCTGTAAAATCTCACTTAACTCAGTTTTTGGCCGAAAAGGATCAGACTTTCTACGAGCGTGGAATTTTCAAGTTGTCAGAGAGATGGCAAAAGGTCATCGAACAAAATGGAAAATACATTACAGATTAAACTTCATTCCAAGTAAAAAGAAATTTTTTATTTCATTGAACAAATCGGCAATTACTTAGTTGCCAACCCAATAGTTACCGATTGTCAACAACTGTAAAAACGAGACGCAATGCACGAATAATCGTATCTCCTCTTCCCAAATTGTCCATTTTCTGTGCGTAATCTGAGCGCGAGTTAGGGAGAAATTACTGTAGTACGCAATAATTACATATTGTGCGCAATATTCAGAAACTAGTACTGCTGTACAGCTGTTGAGACTTCCGGGTGAGAAGGAGAAATTGTAAAAAATGATAAATTCAAAGGACACTTTTTCCAAGTGATGGCAATACAATTAAAGAATAGCAACCGGAACTCCGTTTTCTCAAATTTGAAGAATTAGTAGAAACGGAAATTAAGAAGTACAGTAAACTCTCGCTAATTTTCCTTCAGCTTGTAAATAGAAATGGACAATTTCGGAAGAGGAGATACGATTACGCGAGCCTTGCACCTCGTTTTTATAGTTACCGA